>NW_027260881.1:0-87500 GCF_045791955.1 Oncorhynchus clarkii lewisi
TCAGTGCTACAGATTGAACCTACTTTGTTTCAGACTTTCAAATGTATGGTTTTATGTGGAGCAGTGAGTCTTTACCATTTCTCATCTTCAACATCTGTGATAGGTTTACCCATCATTTTTTCATGGGCGCTCTTCACTATCTCATAGTGCTCAGATATATCTGTAACAAAGACAATACATTACTTTTGGGGGATTTGTGTTGTTTTAGTTTTTCTAACCTTACCCTAACACTTACTTTAACCACTCACTAACATGATTTCCCTTCCTTTACTACTACTGGTATGGCATTGACATGTGGCATTGTAATTTACATTTTCAGCTGGAAATTGTACATGTATAACCTGGAATGTTACATTATATATGTATTTGAACCATACATGTGAGATGGAAACATCAGCAACTATACTTTCATAGTTTCTTTGATTTACCTGGGAGAGGTAGCTCATTGTGGAGTGACTGCTTCACAGCTTCCTTTAGTTTAGACCTTAGCTCCTGCACAATGTGTTCCTAACGGAAGTAAAAAGGAGACATAATAAACATTTTGTAAACATTTTCTAATTTTGTATTTGATCATTTTGACAGTACAGTGGTTGTGGCATGAATATATAACCTTTAATGTCCTTGTGTACTTTGTGTCACAAATGTTAAAAGGTTAACATTAGAAACTGTGGCCAGGTAAGCAAAACAAAAGCATGGATTGCTGTCGTACCTTGTCCATAGACTGCTTACAGGGTAACCAATATGTAATGTTGTAGTTTGGGTGAGATATCCGTTTTCACCATCATTGTAAAGCCCTAGTTATTTGGTTGATTTGAGGAAGTAATTTCTGAAGAGAATAATTTATTTCATGTGATTAGGGATTCATTTACATTTGTGCCTCATGTTTAAGGCACTGCATGTGCCTGTCACTGCAGTACCTGGTTCAAATCCAGGCTGTGTCACATGATCGGGAGTCCCATAGGGCAGTGCACAATTGGCCCAGAGTCATCTGTGGTAGGCTGTCATTGTAAATAAGAATTTGTTCTTAACTGACATGCCTAGTTAAATAAAAATGATGTTAAAGGGAAACTGCATGCAACCACCTTTTCTGGTTGAAATTGGCCTATTTGGCATTGATATTAGTCATAAACATTTATTCCAGTGCCATCATTTATTAAAAAGTATGATTATTTTGGTAATAAAGTCAGTATATTCAAAAACTGAGTTTTGTGAGGTCCTCATTACATACATGAGGGTTGGGTTTGGATTACAATCACGCCCACTTGCCCAGTAACACAGGATTGTAAAGCCTACGAAGAATTGTCTGTACGAAGAAACAGCTGCGTTCATTCACTCTATCCAATCATAGCAGCAAACCGTGAGAGAGACCTGCCCGTTATGCAGCACCTCAGACGTGTTAACATAAGAAAAGACATCGCCAATGTTATGTTGAAAGAACACGTATCCCCTAAGTCCTTTATGGAGAGGCCACTCGCTGATGTGTTTGATACTGATCACTCCAGTCTGCTACTGTTTTGGGCAAAATGAGAATTGAGACGATGCACACTTGCATCCCTATTGCCACTTGTAACATGATTCGCTATAAACCTTGTTTAATACTGTAAGAAATGTATATTTTTTTAAACATTGAAAATTTGATAGTCAAATAATATTCTAAAGGAAGGTGAGCTGGTTTCACTATTTTTGGCTATTTTCTGGTGTTTTGTGGTTGAAAACTGAGTGCGTCGAGCATAACACCAATTGTGATAATATTAACACTTCAATAATTGAATTGAAACAGTGACATAAAAAGTATCCTACCCTGAGCTTGGCTAGGAGTGTCAACATCTTCCCCTTAGCATCGTGGAACATGGTGCTCTTTGATGACTCAATGTGACTCTCGAGTATGTCTTGCATTCTCTTTAGGGATCCTTTCCCATGTACTTCTGAAGCCTCTAAAAATCAGAGAGAAAAAGTTGACGAAGTAAGTTATTAAAAAGTCATTGTTAAGAGGTCACTTCTATCCAATGATTTTTAAAGGGACAGTTCAGCGGATTGACATATTTAGATATTATATTTTTTTTTACTTACCTTGAAAACAGTCTATGAACCTTGTAACTGAAATCCACACTTTGGTTTTGTTAAACTTGTTTCTTTATTTCTTTATTTTTTTGTTAAGCATTTTTCAGACTAAAAACCAATCTCACCCGTTTAGCATGATTTAAATATTATGCCCAAATCATTATTTGCTGGCAATGGCTAACAAAACGAAAGTGTGGATTGTAGTCATTCCTTGTTTTCAGGGTTAAGGAAATGAATATCTAAATATCAAATTTTGCAGAACTATTATTTTACGATTGCTATTGACATGTATACTAAAGGGAATTACAGTGGCTTGCGAAAGTATTCAACCCCTTGGCATTTTTCCTATTTTGCTGCCTTACAACCTGGAAATAAATTGGGTGTTTGTATCATCTGATTTACACAACATGCCTACCACTTTGAAGATGCAAAATACTTTTTATTGTGAAACAAACAAGAAATAAGACAAAAAAAAACAGGAAACTTGAGCGTGCATAACTATTCACTCCCCCAAAGTCAATACTTTGTAGCGCCACCTTTTGCAGCTACCAGTCTCTTGTATTGCCAGTCTCTTGGGGTATGTCTCTATAAGCTTGGCACATCCAGCCACTGGGAGTTTTACCCATTCTTCAAGGCAAAACTGCTCCAGCTCCTTCAAGTTGGATGGGTTCTGCTCGTGTACAGCAATCTTTAAGTCATACCACAGATTCTCAATTGGATTGAGGTCTGGGCTTTGACTAGGCAATTCCAAGACATTCCGTTTCCCCTTAAACCACTAGAGTGTTGCTTTAGCAGTATGCTTATGGTCATTGTCCTGCTGGAAGGTGAACCCCCATCCCAGTCTCAAATCTGTGGAAGACTGAAACAGGTTTCCCTCAGAATTTCCCTGTATTTAGCGCCATCCATCATTCTTTCAATTCTGACCAGTTTCCCAGTCCCTGCCGATGAAAAACATTCCCACAGCATGATGCTGCCACCACCATGCTTCACTGTGGGGATCGTATTCTCGGGGTGATGAGAGGAGTTGGGTTTGCGCCAGACATAGCATTTTCCTTGATGGCCAAAAAGCTACAATTTAGTCTCATCTGACAAGAGTACCTTTTCTTTCATATGTTTGGGGATTCTTCCACATGCCTTTTGGTGTACACCAAATGTGTTAGCTTTTTAAGAAATGGCTTTGTTCTTGCCACTCTTCCATAAAGCCCGCCTCTGTGGAGTGTACGGCTTAAAGTGGTCCTATGGACAGATACTCACATCTCCGTTGTGGAGCTTTGCAGCTCTTTCAGGGTTATCTTTGGTCTCTTTGTTGTCTCTCGGATGAATGCCCTCCTTGCCTGGTCCGTGAGTTTTGTTGGGTGGCCGCCTCTTGGCAGGTTTGTTGTGGTGCCATGTTCTGTCCATTGTTTAATAATGGATTTAATGGTGCTCCGTGGGATGTTCAAAGTTTTTGATATTTTTTTATATCCCAACCCTGATCTGCACTTCTCCACAACGTTGTCCCTGACCTGTTTGGAGAGCTCCTTGGTCTTCATGGTGCCGCTTGCTTGGTGGTGCCCCTTGCTTAGTGGTGTTGTAGACTCTGGGGCCTTTCAGAACAGGTGTAGATATACTGAGATCATGTGACAGATCATGAGACACTTAAATAAAGTCTACCTGTATGCAATCTAATTATGTGACTTCTGAAAGTAATTGGTTGTACCAGATCTTATTTAGGGGCTTCATAGCGAAGGGGATAAATACATATGCACGCAACACTTATCCGTTTTTAATTTTGTAGAATTTTTTGAAATATATATATATTTTCATTTGACTTCACCATTTTGGCCTAATTTGTGAATGAATGTCCATTGCATGAAATCCAAATAAAAATCCATTTAAATTACAGGTTGTAATACAACAAAATAGAGAAAAAATGCTAAGGGGATGAATACTTTTGCAAGGCACTGTATAGTGACAGATTAATGCTGACAGTTAGACTGACCTATATAGGAGGGGAGCATGGAGGTCATGATTGACTTGGTGAGTGAAGAGTAGATTGTCTTCTTCCTCTGGACGATCTCATTTTTAAGATCTGCTTTCAATTTGTGTTCCTTTTTGACACCAGACAAAATACTATTATGAATATTAGTCTTCTTAACATTACACTTTACTAGACCGCCATAATTGGAAGGTAGAGCATAGCACAGTACCATCTATGATACAGCTTCACAGATAACATCCAACCAAATGTACATAACACAGTTGTATTTCCACAAACCTCAGTTTTGAGGAATGCCAGCCGAGGAAACATGGTTTCTTCATCATAGCTCTCTAAGAGGATGCTGAAACTATCAATCTTTGCAGATATAGATTTCTGAGATTTCCTAGAAGACATGATGATAACCATGTTACTCAAGTGGTGTGTCCCAATAAATGTGTCTGGAAGGCACGTAGAACATAACTTACTTGAATGTTTTTGAAAATATATTTCTAATGGAATCGCACAGAGAGTTGCTCAGAGAAGCGTTCATGTTTGTTTTTACTCCATTTGTTGACCTGCAGAACCCCTGGCCGTTGCATACAGCTCTCAGGGTCTGGTGGTACCCCCCTCCTCCTTTTCCTTTCTGAAAAAAACATAAAATATGATCATCCTATTGTCAGATTGGAGAAAAGATTAGAGTTTTCCTAATTGTATCTTGTTCTTAGAGCAGCTCTGCCTCCATTGAAGAAACAATTGTGATTGTTGAAGTTTTGGCAAGAAATGCTTTCCAAGTAATTCCAATTAAGTTTAGAGTTAGGGGTTTGGGGTGGCATATACGAACCAGGGACCATATGTGAGCTTTCATCCAACCAATCACATTTGTTCAAATCAAATTGAATTTGGCACATGCTTTGTAAACAACAGGTGTAAACTTACAGTGAAATGTTTACTTCTGGGCCAAACAATGCAGAGAGAGGAATAAATAGAAAAATAATAACACAAGGAATATATACACAATCAGTAATGATAACTTCACTATATACAGCTGAAGTCAGAAGTTTAAATACACTTAGGTTGGAGTCATTAAAACTCGTTTTTCAACCACTCCACTTCAACCACTCTTGTTAACAAACTATAGTTTTGGCAAGTCGGTTAGGACATCTACTTTGTGCATGACACAAGGAATTTTTCCAACAATTGTTTACAGACAGATTATTTCGCTTATAATTCACTGTACCACAATTCCAGTGGGTCAGCAGTTTACATGCACTAAGTTGACTGTGCCTTTAAAAAGCTTGGAAAATTCCTGAAAATGATGTCATGGCTTTAGAAGCTTCTGATAGACTAATTGACAACATTTGAGTCAATTGGAGGTGTACCTGTGGATGTATTTCAAGGCCTACCTTCAAACTCAGTGCCTCTTTGCTTGACATCATGGGAAAATCAAAAGAAATCAGCCAAGACCTCAGAAAAAAATGGTAGACCTCCACAAGTCTGGTTCATCCTTGGGAGCAATTTCCTGAAGGTACCACATTCATCTGTACAAACAATAGTATGCAAGTATAAACACCATGGGACCACGCAGCCGTCAAACCGCTCAGTAAGGAAACGTGTTCTGTCTCCTAGAGATGATCGTACTTTGGTGCGAAAGTGCAAATCAATCCCAGAACAACAGCAAAGGACCTTGTGAAGATGCTGGAGGAAACAGGTACAAAAGTATCTATATCCACAGTAAAACGAGTCCTATATCGACATAACCTGAAAGGCTGCTCAGCAAGGAAGAAGCCACTGCTCCAAAACCGCAATAAAAAAGCCAGACTATGGTTTGCAACTGCACAAGGGGACAAAGATCGTACTTTTTGTAGAAATGTCCTCTGGTCTGATGAAACAAAAATAGAACTGTTTGGCCATAATGACCAAGCCGGAGAACACAATCCCAACTGTGAAGCACGGGGGTAGCAGAATCATGTTGTGGGGGTGCTTTGCTGCAGGAGGGACTGGTGCACTTCACAAAATAGATGGCATAATGAGGGAGGAAAATTATGTGAATATATTGAAGCAACATCTCAAGACATCAGTCAGGAAGTTAAAGCTTGGTCGCAAATGGGACAATGACCCCAAGCATACTTCCAAAGTTGTGGCAAAATGGCTTAAGGACAACAAAGTCAAGGTATTGGAGTTGCCATCACAAAGTCCTGACCTCAATTCTATAGAAAATCTGTTGGCAGAACTGAAAAAGCGTGTGTGAGCAAGGAGGCCTACAAACCTGACTCAGTTACACCAGCTCTGTCAGGAGGAATGGGCCAAAATTCACCCAACTTATTGTGGGAAGCTTGTGGAAGGCTACCCAAAACATTTGACCCAAGTTAAACAATTTAAAGGCAATGCTACCAAATGCTAATTGAGTGTATGTGAACTTCTGACCCACTGGGAATGTGATGAAAGAAATAAAAGCTAAAATAAATAATTCGCTCTACTATTATTCTGACATTTCACATTCTTAAAATAAAGTGGTCACCCTAACTGACCTAAGACAGGGAATTTTTACTTGGATTAAATGTCAGGAATTGTGAAAAACTGAGTTTAAATGTATTTGGCTAAGGTGTATGTAAACTTCCGACTTCAACTGTACATGGGGTACCAGTACCATGTCAATGTGCAGGGGTACGAGGTAATTGAGGTAGATATATACATATAGGTAGGGATAAAGTGACTAGGTAACATGATAGATAATAAACAGTAACAGCAGTGCATGCTATGAGTCAAAAGAGACAGTGCAAAAACGGTCAATGTAGATCGTTTGGGTAGGTATTGGTTAACTATTTAACTATTTAGCATACTAACAGATTAACAGACCATTGATCTTGAGAAAGAGCTGCATTTAGAACAAGGTTGAATAAATTACGCTCAGAACAAGATTGAATAATCTGGGCTCAGAACAAGATTTAATAATCTGGGCTCAGAACAAGATTTAATAAACTGCGCTCAGATCAAGTTTGAAGAAGTAAAACTCCATTGAACCCTGCTAGAACCTTATGGCCCAGCATAAGGTACCATTGACTTACTGGTGCTATCACTTCCTCCTTGGCTCTTGTCACACATGTCTTCTCTGACTCTAGCACTCCGGCTGAAAGGCACTTGTCAAACTCCATGTGAATGTCTGACATGAACTGGTCAATGTTCTGGAGCTCATCTTCCAGCCTTTGTTCTAGAAGTTTGTGCAATGTTTCTTTTTCGGTCTCCATCTTAAACACAACAGAGAAAAACCAATCCGTAAATTCAGTGAGTTGGTGCAAGGGTAAATTCATCACAAAAGGCTAATGTATTAAAGGCAATACCGATTTGGTGATCTCATGGTTTACCACGTGGACCAGGGAGAGAATCCCATACGCTCCATTCACATAGTCTCTCATCACTTTTTCTGACCTTTGGTCGTTCAGGCTTTTCAGCAGAGCTCTCAGCTCAGGTATCTCTGAAGACAAGATGTCTTTATTAATCTTTCTGTTTATGTAAAATGATCTTTAGGTAAACAATAATTGTATGAGCAGAGACAGTTGTTGTTAGATTCACATTCAGGGTGAGAATATGACTTTAGAATAATGGATATTATATAATAACAGCTCCAACTCCAATGTATGAGGTGCAAAGAGGTATTTGCAAAGGGTATTTGCAAATTGTGCCGGGCACTTGTATTACGTTTGGTTATGTTTAACCTCTGCCATACCCTAACACTTACCCTAATACACGTTCATTATACAGTACCTAACAATCTGTTTGCACCTATTCCTATTGGAGGTTTTGTTGCACAATAATGCAAGTGATCATACCTGTCTCTTCTTGTCTCAGAATGCAGTTGTTATCCTTCTGGAATTCTTGAGAACTAACTGTAAACACCTGCATTTCATCAATAGCCTGAATGTATGTGACAAAAGATGACAAAAGAAAAACAATACATCAATATAATTATCAATCACTCATCAGTCAATCATTGCTGAAGCAGCTAAACTGGTTCGTTTGGAGTTACTTCAGAGACATTTCCAAGTTTTTGAGGAATACCAAATCGCATTTCCCTGTTCAATGAACTTCCGGTCTAAGAACGCTAATGCCATTTTAATGGATGTTATATTCTTCTAATTCAAGAGAACACCATTTTCTTCTGACAGATTGCATTTCATGTCCAAATCATCTTAAAGTAACTTTATTGAGCTACACAATCAATTTGAGACACTTTCGGAGGATTTGGACATAAACCACAAAAAACTGCATTGGTTTTTTGACACAAAGCTAAAACATTTGGATTGCTGTCTAACCTCATCCATACACTACAAGGCAAGGAAACTATCCATTTAAGTTAAAACTGGACCTTTTTCTAGTTTCAATCAATCTATATGTCTGAAGTTCCTTTATAGTTTCTTATTTGGTTAAGAAAATAGAGAATAAAACATCTTACTTCATACGGGTTGCTGTAATTCTCTTGAATTTCCATCTTGGCTTGTTGATTTCGGTGCAATATGCATGCACGTTTCTGCTCCTCTGAATAGTTAGAAGAGTCCTAATTGCATGTGAAATAAGAGGAGACCATGGGAGATATCCATACAGTGACATATTCAATTCTCTATAAACCAACTATTTGTTTATAGTTCTGTAAACAAAGTATTTGTTATATTTTGTGTATCTGTACCTCTATGTGAAGGTCTTCATCGTCCAATTCACTGAAATTAGTTTTTTTCTTAATTAGTGATGTATAAGCAGTGAAAATATGTCTATATCTTTGTATTTACAGTGCCTTCAGAAAGTATTCTGACCCTTTGACCTTTTCCACATTTTGTTAATTTACAGCCTTTAATAAATACAAATCAAAAGCAATCTACACACAATACCCCATAATGACAAACCAAAAACAGGTTTTTAGACATTTTTGCAAATGTTTTAAAATACCTGTATAAAATAGAATACCTTATTTACATAAATATTCCAACCCTTAGCTATGAGACTCAAAATTGGGCTCAGCTGCATCCTGTTTCCATTGATCATCATTGAGATGTTTCAGCAACTTGATTGGAGTCCACCTTTGGTAAATACATTAAATTGATTGGACATGATTTAGAAAGGCACTCACCTGTCTATATTAGGTCCCACAGTTGACAGTGCATGTCAGAGCAAAAACCAAGCCATGAAGTCGAAGGAAATGTCAGTAGAGCTCCGAAACAGGATTGTGCCGAGGCACAGATCCGGTGAAGTGTATGAAAAAATGTATGCAGCATTGAAGGCCCCCAAGAACACAGTGGCCTCCATCATTCTTAAATGGAAGAAGATTTGAACCACCAAGACTCTTCCTAGAGCTGGACACCCGGCCAAACTGAGCAAGGGAGGTGACCAAGAACCCGATGGTCACTCTGACAGAGCTCTATAGTTCCTCTGTGGAGATGGAAGAACCTTCCAGAAGGACAACCATCTCTGGAGCACTCCACCAATCAGGCCTTTATGGTATGGTGGCCAGACGGAAGCCACTCCTTAGTAAAAGGCACATGACAGTCCACTTGGAGTTTACCAAAAGGCACCTAAAGAATCTCCGACCATGAGAAACAAGATTCTCTGGTCTGATGAAACAAAGATTTAACTCTTTGGCCTGAATGTCAAGCTGGTGGAAACCTGGCACAATCCCTACGGTGAAGCATGGGGGTGGAAGCATCAGGATGAGGCAAAGATGAACGGAGCAAATTACAGAGAGATCCTTAATGAAAACCTGATCCAGAGCGCTCCGGACCTCAGACTGGGGCGAAGGTTCAACTTCTGACAGTAAAATGACCCTAAGCACACAGCCAATACAATGCAGGAGAGGCTTCAGGACAAGTTTCTGAATGTCCTTGAGAGGCCAGCCAGAGCCCGGACTTGAACCCAATCGAACATCTCTGGAGAGACCTGAAAATAGCTGTGCAGCAATGCTTCTCATCCAACCTGACAGAGATTGAGAGGATCTTCAGAGAAGAATTGGGGATATTCCCTAAATACAGGTGTGCCAAGCCTGTAGCGTCAAACTCAAGAAGACTTGAGGCTGTAATCACTGTCAAAGGTGCTTCAACAAAGTACTGAGTAAAGGGTCTGAAAACATATATAAATGTGATATTTCAGTTCTATACATTTTTTGGGATAAAATTTATTTTTTTTGCTATGTCATTATGAGGTATTGAGTGTAGATTGATGAGGATATATATTTTTATTAGACATTTTTGAATATGTCTGTAACCTAACACAATGTGGAAAAAGTCAAGGGGTCTGATTTCCCAAAGGCATTGTTATTGTATACCATTTTTTTTCAATAATCGCAATATGAAACTGTTAAAGCAGTAGCAAAATATAGGATGAAAATGTCTCACCGCATATAATTGTCTGGGTTGATGATGTCTGTCTTAGTACAGATGAAGGTGATGTTCTGACACTGTCCACCAGGACCCATATTACTGATGCTGTTGTCCAGTATATTCCATGCATCACTGTCCGCTGCGGCCCGGTCAATGTCAGCCACGACCCACACAGAGGAGCACTTAGTAATGTACTATAAAAAAAACATGGTGTTCAGAAATGTTGTTTAGAATGTTAAAACAAATGTAACAGTTGAAATAAAATAAAACATTGGATATAGTCATCATTCAAGCTGAAACGTTTTAGGTGTACATGATGAGTTCATTGCCAGTGGTTCTAATGCTGGAATTCAATCTAACACGCTGTAGTAATGTTTACAGTGACGTTATTTAAAAAAGAAAAATCCTGCACACATACACACTACACTTCTTTGAAGTAGGTTTTTATAGCTCTTATGAAAACGTTGTTAATAAACAGTACACACGTTTTGTGTACTGTGGAAGGACCACCAGAGGGCAGGCTGGGCTCACGGATAGTAGCCCAACAAGGCATGGGAGACAAGGTAACCAGAGGCAATTAAGCACAGCTGACGGTACTAATGACATATTCTCCTTCCCCTATAAGAGAGAGAATGTAACCAGTAGAGAGGGGAAAACTATCTCTGGAACATGGCCACCGAGACAGAGGAGCTATCCAGGAAGAACCACTAAAACGGTGACAATCCTGTGACTTTTGTTGTAGTTTAAAGATAATCCTATTGTGTTCCTGTTTCATCTGGAGAAGAAGATGTATGTTTTTCCTTGGAAGATTTTCATTGATTATGTTGGAGTGTTTGTGTTGACCAAATGCCCTCAATAGAGAACTGTGTTCAAGAAAACCTACTCCTGACTCGTTTATTCCACCTTTCCGCTTTAGAGTGACGCCCAATTACTTGGTCCGCTCTCAGTACGTTAAATGCATAATTTAGCTTGAATGCAAGAAGTGCTAGAATGTATTCTTAAAATAAATAGTTTGTTATTTTTGCTTTTTGAGGTTCTGATTTGTAGGGTTCTGCATAAGCAGAAAAGAATCCCATACCTACTGTAAAATGTTTTGTTGGACCTTTGATGTTATCCTCTATGGCAGTGGTTCCCAAACCTTTTATAGTCCCGTGCCCCTCAAACATTCAACCTCCAGCTGCATCCCCGCTCAAGCACCAGAGTCAGCATACCCTCAAATGTTGTTTTTTGCCATGATTGTAATCCTGCCCCCCACACACACACACACTATAAGATACACTCATTCTTATGTTTAATAAATGTGAGTTGTGACAACTCACACTTATTCATATGTTTAATAAATGTATCTTATAGTGTGTGTGTGGCAGGGTTACAAAGTCTCAGTCTTAAATCATTTTCCAAACACAGTTTTTGCCTGTATTTAGTTTTTAGGACCGAGAATCCACTCTCACATAGATACGTGGTTGCAAAGGGCATCAGTATCTTAACGGCGAGATGCAAATTAATTACTTAAAAATCATACAATGTGATTTTCTGGATTTTTGTTTTAGATTCCGTCTCTCACAGTTGAAGTGTACCTATGATAAAAATTACAGACCACTACATGCTTTGTAAGTTGGAAAACCTGCAAAATCAGCAGTGTATCAAATACTTGTTCTCCCCACTGTATGTCTATGTCCTGGGAAATGTACTTGTTACTTACAACCTCATGCTAATCCCATTAGCGCACGTTAGCTCAACCGTCCCGTGTATGGTCACCAATCCCATAGAGCAGGTATTCCCAAACTGCGGTAATCCAAATAAAATGTGATTCACATTTAAGGTGCTATTTTGCTTCAACTGTTCCTGAGGCCCTTGTTAAGGTCAACAGCATCATGAACTTTAGCCAGTACCAGGACATTTTAAACAAAAACCTGGTTGCCTCTGCCAGGAGGCTAAAACTTAGATGCAAGTGGATCCCAGCAAGACAATAACCCAAAGCAGAAATCAGAAACCACAAAGAAATGGTTAATTGACGACAAAATAAAAAAAAATTAAATGGCCATCTCAGTCTCCGGACTTTAACCTCATTGAAAACCTGTGGTTTGAAATGAAGAGGGCAGTCCATAAGCGCAGGTGAAGGATATCAAGAATCTGAAAATATTTTGTATGGAGAAATGGTCTAAGACCTATCCCAATGTGTTCTCCAATCTCAATTTTTTGGGGAAAAAGACTCAATTATCCTCGCATGGTGAGGTATTGAAAGGTATTGAAAACAGAGGCGCCAATACATTTTTGCCCTGACCTTTTTCTGCACATGAGAAGAAGCTTTGGGATCTGTAATCCGGAGATAAAAAGGTCTGAGAAAAGTCTGATCAATAGCCACCTGTAAACAACATCTCTTTCTCTGGGCAATTGTATTGAATAGTATAAAATAATAGAATTTGCAACTTTTTTGAGCATACAATATAGCTCAGTATTTGAATTATTTATTTTAAACAATGTTTTTTACTCATCTTTATCAAGGCTGCCAATAATTTGAGTTTGGACCTCTATATAAACTGATGCATGTTTACTATTTGAAAGTGATATAATCATAAAATACAAGTACATTTCTTTGCTTTTAGTTTGAAAACCGGGAACTGACAATATAAAATGTACTTCATTTTGGTAAGGGAGGCCTAACCAAAAACATTCTCTGATTAAACCACAGATACCACATATGACATTGCACCTGAATTGAGACCTACTGTAAATGCATTCAGAAATTATCACAAAAGTAAATGATTACCGATTCCCACATCTCATCTCTGGCCTTGTTGCAGTCTCCAGTTCCTGGAAGATCCACCAGCACAATGTGTTCCAGAAGATCCTTGGAGTTTGGCATCTTGATGGTCACATACTTCACAAGTGGCCAGTAGTGTATCTGAGATGAGTTAGATTGATTCCCATGTATCTTTCTTTTGCTTCGTATGTAGCAGGCGATCTCTGTAGAGAACTTTGTGGCCTGTCAAATAATGTAATATTATTCTTTAGTCACACTCTGCCCCTTTACAACTTTCTGGTATATTTAAACATTGATGGCTATTATGCATTTCATGTTGTATGTCATGATGTCCGTGAAGTTCAGGAGATAAAATGGGAATAATTTGGACTCAAATTGGATATCAGACAGCAAAAAATACCCTTATAAAAGAGGCTTAAAATGACTTACTGTGTCAAATGACAGGATTTTCCTAGTTGATGAGAGAAACTCTGGGATGTCGCTGAATGTCTCTGACTCCAGTGACTTCAGTTCATCAAAGCTTTTCCCGACTGCATCTTCTCCGTACAATGCCTGGATTTTACTGTTCGCCATATTCACCATCCTTTTATCTTTCTCCTCACCATCCATTTCTTTGATTTTCAAAAGTGATTCCAGCTCCTTCTCCCATTCCTAAAAAAAGTCTAACATTATTATTTTACTGAATATATTATATGATGGATCAAATGTTTCATTACTCACATATTATAATTCATAAATTATAACTACTTTGTTGAGGTAAATGTACTTGATACAACTGTGATGTGTTGTTGTCTCACCTACAGTGGGGCATAAAAGTATTTAGTCAGCCACCAATTGTGCAAGTTCTCCCACTTAAAAAGATGAGAGAGGCCTGTAATTTTCATCATAGGTACACTTCAACTATGACAGACAAAATGAGAGAAAAAAAATCCAGAAAATCACATTGTAGGATTTTTTTTATGAATTTATTGCAAATCATGGTGGAAAATAAGCATTTGGTCACCTACAAACAAGCAAGATTTCTGTCTCTCACAGACCTTTAAGAGGCTCCTCTGTCCTCCACTCGTTACCTATATTAATGGCACCTGTTTTAACTTGTTATCAGTGTAAAAGACACCTGTCCACAACCTCAAACAGTCACACTCCAAACTCCACTATGGCCAAGACCAAAGAGCTGTCAAAGGACACCAGAAACAAAATTGTAGACCTGCACCAGGCAGGGAAGACTGAATCTGCAATAGGTAAGCAGCTTGGTTTGAAGAAATCAACTGTGGGAGCAATTATTAGGAAATGGAAGAGATACAAGACCACTGATAATCTCCCTTGATCTGGGGCTCCACGCAAGATCTCACCCCGTGGGCTCAAAATGATCACAAGAACGGTGAGCAAAAATCCCAGAACCACACGGGGGGACCTAGTGAATGACCTGCAGAGAGCTGGGTCCAAAGTAACAAAGCCTACCATCAGTAACACACTACGCCGCCAGGGACTAAAATCCTGCAGTGCCAGACGTGTCCCCCTGCTTAAGTCAGTACATGTACAGGCCCGTCTGAAGTTTGCTAGAGAGCATTTGGATGATCCAGAAGAAGATTGGGAGAATGTCATATGGTCAGATGAAACCAAAATATAACTTTTTGGGAAAAACTCAACTCCTCGTGTTTGGAGGACAAAGAATGCTGAGTTGCATCCAAAGAACACCATACCTACTGTGAAGCATGGGGGTGGAAACATCATGCTTTGGGGCTGTTTTTCTGCAAAGGGACCAGGACAATTGATCCAAGGAAAGGGAAGAATGAATGGGGCCATGTATCGTGCGATTTTGAGTGAAAACCTCCTTCCATCAGCAAGGGCATTGAAGATGAAACGTGGCTGGGTCTTTCAGCATGACAATGATCCCAAACACACCGCCCGGGCAACGAAGGAGTGGCTTCGTAAGAAGCATTTCAAGGTCCTGGAGTGGCCTAGCCAGTCTCCAGATCTCAACCCCATAGAAAATCTTTGGAGGAAATTGAAAGTCTGTGTTGCCCAGCAACAGCCCAAAACATCACTGCTCTAGAGGAGATCTGCATGGAGGAATGGGCCAAAATACCTTGTGAAGACTTACAGAAAACGTTTGACCTCTGTCATTGCCAACAAAGGGTATATAACAAAGTATTGAGATAAACTTTTGTTATTGACCAAATACTTATTTTCCAAATAAATTCATGAAAAATCCTACAATGTGATTTTCTGGATTTTTTCTCTCTCATTTTGTCTGTCATAGTTGAAGTGTACCTATGATGAAAATTACAGGCCTCTCTCATCTTTTTAAGTGGGAGAACTTGCACAATTGGTGGCTGACTAAATAACTTTTGCCCCACTGTAGCTATTTTAGGATAAATGCATTAATTGTAAGTTTCTCTGTATAATATTGTTTGGGAAACCCTGTGCTAAAATACAAAAAAAGTAAATGTGATTATATTTGCATGGTGCCAAAACGTGGTGCCTAGATGACTTACAGATTGAACCCTTAAAATGAAAAAAAATCTATATTCTAATGAAATTCACACTTGAGGTTTATCAACATTGCTAAAATCACCTCTTTAGAAATGAAGTCAATCTCTGCCACGTAGTTGGAGTCAGTCATATTGGCCTCCACCTGGATGATGACTGATGTGCATGCGCCAACAGTCCCTGAGGGCAGCAAGGTCTTCACCCCCAAAATGGCATTCATCAGTGAGCTCTTGCCAGCTCCTGACCTCCCAAATACACCAACAACAACTTTGTCGTCAATGATAGCCTCCAAAGCTGAGATTTTGTTCCTGTAAAGAGTGAAGCACAGAAAAGCAATGTCACACTAAAAATGCAATGAATTGACTTGAGGTCTATCTATACATAAACAGTAGAAAGCAGAGGGGTGTACTACGAAGTGAGATAGAGGAGTTAGCAAGCTAACTTTTGTCAACTCTGAATTCAAATTGGGATAACCGTTGATACTGTGGCTCACCTTTTAGCCAGGTACATTTCTATGACAATGAATCCTAAAGTTCTTACTCTACCTGCTTCAGGGCAGGCTAATTCCAATTTACGCTAAATAAAGTTTCTGAGAATAGAGTTACATTTTTCAGCGGAACAATTGCACAAAATGTGACGGGATTCAGGAAGGTGGGCGTTTGATGCTAGTTCCCATTTCACAGGAGGGACGCTTCAAAATACATTTTTAAAATACATGCAAGTGATCTGTACATTTGATTAAAGGTGTTAAATTACGAGCCTAGATTACCAAAAGAAACAACTAAGCTTCAGCTGAAGTCGGAAGTTTACATACACTTAGGTTGGAGTCATTGGGGCGGCAGGTACCCTAGTGGTTAGAGCTTTGGACTAGTAACCGAAAGGCTGCAAGATCAACTCCCCGAGTTGACAAGGTAAAAAGCTGTCGTTCTGCCCCTGAACAAGGCATTTAACCCACTGTTTCTAGATCATCATTGAAAACAAAATTTGGTTCTTAACTGACTAGTTAAGTGAAGGACTTTTTTTTAAACTGGTTTTTCAACCACTCCACAAATTTCTTGTTAACAAACTATAGTTTTGGCAAGTCGGGTTAGGACATCTACGTGCATGACACAAGGAATTTTTTCAACAATTGTTTACAGATTTCACTTATAAATCACTGTATCTCAATTCCAGTGGGTCAGAAGTTTACATACACTAAGTTGACAATGCCTTTAAATAGCTTAGAAAATTCCAGAAAATTATGTCATGGCTTTAGAAGCTTCTGATAGGCTAATTGACAACATTTGAGTCAATTGGAGGTGTACCTGTGGATGTATTTCAAGGCCTACCTTCAAACTCAGTGCCTCTATGCTTGACATCATGGGAAAATCAAAAGAAATCAGCCAAAAAAATGGAGACTTCCACAAGTCTGGTTCATCCACATTTCCAAACACCTGAAGGTACCACTTTCATCTGTACAAACAATATTATGCAAGTATAAACACCATGGGACCACGCAGCCGTCATACCGCTCAGGAAGGAGACGCATTCTGTCTCCTAGAGATGATCGTACTTTGGTGCGAAAAGTCCAAATCATTCCCAGAACAACAGCAAAGGACATTATAAAGATGCTGGAGGAAACAGGTACAAAAGTATCTATATCCACAGTAAAACAAGTCCTATATCGACATAACCTGAAAGGCCGCTTGGCAAGGAAGAAGCCACTGCTCCAAAACCGCCATAACAAAGCTAAACTACGGTTCGCAACTGCACATGGGGACAAAGATTTTACTTTTTGGAGAAATGTCCTCTGGTCTGATGAAACAAAAATAGAACGGTTTGGCCATAATGACCATCGTTATGTTTGGAGGGAAAAGGGGGAGGCTTGCAAGCCGAAGAACACCATCCCAACCGTGAAGCACGGGGGTGGCAGCATCATGTTGTGGGGGTGCTTTGCTGCAGGACGGACTGTTGCACTTCACAAAATAAATGGCATCGTGAGGGAGGGAAATGATGCATCAGTCAGGTGTCAGGAACTTAAAGCTTGGTTACAAATGGGTCTTCCAAATGGACAATGACCAAGCATACTTCCAAAGTTGTGGCAAAAAGGCTTAAGGACAACAAACTCAAGGTATTGGAGTGGTCATCACAAAGCCCTGACCTCAATCCCATAGAAAATGTGTGGGCAGAACTGAAAAAGCGTGTGCGAGCAAGGAGGCCTACAAACCTGACTCAGTCACACCAGGTCTGTCAGGAGGCATGGGCCAAAATTCACCTACAGTTGGGCAAAAAAGTACTTTGTCAGCCACCAATTGTGCAAGTTCTCCCACTTAAAAAGATGAGAGAGGCCTGTAATTTTCATCATAGGTACACTTCAACTATGACAGACAAAATGAGAAAACAAAATCCAGAAATCACATTGTAGGATTTTTTATGAATTGATTTGCAAATTATGGTGGAAAATAAGTATTTGGTCAATAACAAAAGTTTATCTCAATACTTTGTTATATACCCTTTGTTGGCAATGACAGAGGTCAAACGTTTTCTGCAAGTCTTCACAAGGTTTTCACACACTGTTGCTGGTATTTTGGCCCATTCCTCCATGCAGATCTCCTCCAGAGCAGTGATGTTTTGGGGCTGTTGCTGGGCAACACAGACTTTCAACTCCCTCCAAAGATTTCCTATGGGGTTGAGATCTGGAGACTGGCTAGGCCACTCCAGGACCTTGAAATGCTTCTTGTTTGGGATCATTGTCATGCTGAAAGACCCAGCCACGTTTCATCTTCAATGCCCTTGCTGATGGAAGGAGGTTTTCACTCAAAATCTCACGATACATGGCCCCATTCATTCTTCCCTTTACACGGATCAGTCGTCCTGGTCCCTTTGCAGAAAAACATTCCCAAAGCATGATGTTTCCACCCCCATGCTTCACAGTAGGTATGGTGTTCTTTGGATGCAACTCAGCATTCTTTGTCCTCCAAACACGACGAGTTGAGTTTTTACCAAAAAGTTATATTTTGGTTTCATCTGACCATATGACATTCTCCCAATCTTCTTCTGGATCATCCAAATTCTCTCTAGCAAACTTCAGATGGGCCTGGACATGTACTGGCTGAGGCAGGGGGACGCATCTGGCACTGCAGGATTTGAGTCCCTGGCGGCGTAGTGTGTTACTGATGGTAGGCTTTGTTACTTTGGTCCCAGCTCTCTGCAGATCATTCACTAGGTCCCCCCGTGTGGTTCTGGGATTTTTGCTCACCGTTCTTGTGATCATTTTGACCCCATGGGGTGAGATCTTGCGTGGAGCCCCAGATCGAGGGAGATTATCAGTGGTCTTATATGTCTTTCATTTCCTAATAATTGCTCCCACAGTTGATTTCTTCAAACCAAGCTGCTTACCTATTGCAGATTCAGTCTTCCCAGCCTGGTGCAGGTCTACAATTTTGTTTCTGGTGTCCTTTGACAGCTCTTTGATCTTGGCCATAGTGGAGTTTGGAGTGTGACTGTTTGAGGTTGTGGACAGGTGTCTTTTATACTGATAACAAGTTCAAACAGGTGCCATTAATACAGGTAACGAGTGGAGGACAGAGGAGTCTCTTAAAGAAGATCTGTGAGAGCCAGAAATCTTGCTTGTTTGTAGGTGACCAAATACTTATTTTCCACCATAATTTGCAAATAAATTCATTAAAAATCCTACAATGTGATTTTCAGGATTTTTTCTCTCATTTTGACTGTCATAGTTGAAGTGTACCTATGGTGAAAATGACAGGCCTCTCTCATATTTTTAAGTGGGAAAACTTGCACAATTGGTGGCTGACTAAATACTTTTTTTGCCCCACTGTAACTTGTGAAAAGCTTGTGGAAGACTACCTGAAACATTTGACCCAAGTTACACAATTTAAAGGCAATGCTACCAAATGCTAATTGAGTGTATGTGAACTTCTGACCCACTGGGAATGTGATGAAAGAAATAAAAGCTGAAATAAAGCATTCTCTCTACTACTATTCTGACATTTCACATTCTTAAAATAAAGTGGTGATCCTAACTGACGTAAGACAGGGAATTTTTACTTGGATTAAATGTCAGGAATTGTGAATAAATGTACTTGGCTAAGGTGTATGTAAACTTCTGACTTCAACTGTAAAAAGGGAGAAAGACAGGATTCTTCCTGGGTTGCCATGATTGGCTGAGATAATGGTGTACCTAGACATGCCAAGAGATGAGTTCTATATGGTCTGACATGTCACAGGCTTCTGTCTTTAACAGAATAGGGGCTTCCCAGGTCAGTGAATAGATCAGATTTGCTACCATATTTTTTAAAAGCTATAACTATTGACAACGGCAAAAGTGTTGCTTTAGCTCTCAACAACATTGCTGCCCTAAATTTAACTGGTACGATCGACAAAGTTCAGTTGGAGAAAGTTGTGAGCCACTACTTTCTGGAGAACAATGCCAGACTGACTCTCTTTGACTCTGTATACTGTAAATGAGATGATGAGGAAATGCCTGACTTGGGCTAACATTAGACCTAGTTCGTTAGCTTTACCTGCAGATTCACACTGCATCATTTCATGCATGGTGGCTTGCTAAGTGAATGACAATCAGTTTTCATTGCTATACGCAGGGATTCAAACTCTGCACTTTTGGGAGATATTCACCTTTGTGATCTCAATGGGAACACTTTGCCTACCAGTAATCCAGTGTCAGTCCTGACTTGATGTACCAACTTTTTGAATAATATAAGTACACTTACCTTAAATAACCAATGAAATCCATGTTTGCATATGGAGGTGACACCTTGTCTAGTCTGCTAAGGACTTTTCCAAGGCCCTCTTTGGCCACTTTGATGACATCCATCTCTACACACACACACACACACACACACACACACACACACACACACACACACACACACACACACACACACACACACACACACACACACACGAGGTGGACAAACAATGAGTTTACAATGTAATAATTGTATTACGCTGTGGTATACTTTTTAACATCGGGTTTACTGCTTGTTTCTTAAAGTAGCTATTATAACGAATATATCTTACCGGGGGTAGGTGTTGCTGCAGTTCCCTTTGCTATGGCACAAAGGCGTTTATTACCTTCCCTGCCCTGATCATTTGAAGTAGAGGGGTCATCAGACCCTCTTTTGTGGCCTGAGAGAGAATCACAATCACTCAATGTTCAAGCAGATCCATTATCTGTCCAAGAAGTCAGTATTTCCTTCATGGTAGGCTGTATACCATTTATGTAAATATAATATACATTGGACAACAAGAAGTTATTATAGACATATTAATCCTCAACTGAAGTAATGTGCGTCTTAGCATTTCATGTACCTTGGGTAGGCATGATTTGACACCGTCCGGGGCTTAGACTGAAAAAGAAAAAAGAAATTCACTGATTATGGTGATGAAAACAGAGATAATAAATTCACTGATTATGGTGATGAAAACAGAGATAATAAATTCACTGATTATGGTGATGAAAACAGAGATAATAAATTCACTGATTATGGTGATGAAAACAGAGATAATAAATTCACTGATTATGGTGATGAAAACAGAGATAATAAATTCACTGATTATGGTGATGAAAACAGAGATAATAAATTCACTGATTATGGTGATGAAAACAGAGATAATAAATTCACTGATTATGGTGATGAAAACAGAGACAATAAATTCACTGATTATGGTGATGAAAACAGAGATAATAAATTCACTGATTATGGTGATGAAAACAGAGATAAGAAATTCACTGATTATGGTGATGAAAACAGAGATAATAAATTCACTGATTATGGTGATGAAAACAGAGATAATAAATTCACTGATTATGGTGATGAAAACAGAGATAATAAATTCACTGATTATGGTGATGAAAACAGAGATAATAAATTCACTGATTATGGTGATGAAAACAGAGATAATAAATTCACTGATTATGGTGATGAAAACAGAGATAATAAATTCACTGATTATGGTGATGAAAACAGAGATAATAAATTCACTGATTATGGTGATGAAAACAGAGATAATAAATTCACTGATTATGGTGATGAAAACAGAGATAAGAAATTCACTGATTATGGTGATGAAAACAGAGATAAGAAATTCACTGATTATGGTGATGAAAACAGAGATAATAAATTAACTGATTATGGTGATGAAAACAGAGATAATAAATTCACTGATTATGGTGATGAAAACAGAGATAAGAAATTCACTGATTATGGTGATGAAAACAGAGATAATAAATTCACTGATTATGGTGATGAAAACAGAGATAAGGGTCCTTAGAGGAGGACCATGCTACTCAGTGAATTTTTTTAAATTGAAGAATTTACGAACGCCCTACACTTGGTTGTTATGACAGGTGTTGGTAAACATCTACTATAAAATTGAATTAAATTGTTGCCAGTAACACAGTTACAGTCACAAGCCCTTTTCATAACATGAAAACACCCTAGCAGCTCTACAAGTGCGAGTAAAATGTTCAGAGTGCAGTGTTCTCCTATTTGTGTCTATAAGCAACTAGCAAGTTTTACCAACTTTAGACAGTTAGCTTGTGTGCTTGACTGCTGTTGTGAGGTCAGAACGCTCGGATCAACTCAGAGAGCATAATGCTCTGAATTTACAAACAGACAATCAGACAATGCTCTAAATTTACAAACACCCAGAGCACACTCCGAGCGCAATCTGACAATATAGAGTGAATTTACGAATGCAACCAAAGTTGCAAATCTCTTACATTACTCACTTTTGCTTATCTAATTTGCAGGAATTTTAGCATTTAAGTATCACCTTATAAGATATGAATCCAAATCTGAATCAATTTAGCCCAAGCTTAACCCTAATCATACATAATTAAATTAATGTTGCTACTTACATATAAAACAAAAATATATTTTTATACTCACACAACATGAAGTTGCAAATCTCTTAAAAATGACTGATTTGTTTCCTTACTCTTATAGCAGTCCTAACCTATCACATGAGGAAATTGAAGTTATTACATGTCTTTCCTTTAAATCAAATCAAATCAAATCAAATCAAAATGAGTCCACACTGAAACGTTTAAACAAAATATGCTGATACTTACCACATAAAGGCAATGTTCAGCAAATATATATTCTGTGCTACTGACACGGCCCTCTAGCAAGAAAACACACTGAAAAACAAGACTATGTGGTGTTGAAAGAAGTACAGCAGTATGGGTATACTGTAGGTGTGGCTGTTCTTTGTCATGTTGTGATGCAGGTTTACATTCATTGGCATGAGTTTTGCCATGGAGGCATGACTGAGCGGTTTCTGCTAGAAGGACCAAATGCAAAGTCAAGATTGATGATAATTGTAAAAATTTATGAAAATGAAAATTAGCTTTTTGGTCTTATTTTAAGGTTAAGGTTAAGCACTAGGGTTAGCAATGTGGTTAAGGTAGGGTTACGGTTAGGTTTCAAATCAGATGTTATGACTTTGTGGCTGTGTCAGATAGTGACCACTCTGCAGAGCTGCCTTCAGTACATGAGTCATCTCAATAAATGCCAAGCTGCTGTTGTGACTGGTTTTCATATTCATTTGCATGCAAAATTATGCGAGGTACGAAAACACCTCAGTGTGGTAGCCATTCTTAACCCTAATTTCCCCTCTATAAAATATAATGACCATGCTCAGTATATTACTGTGATTGCGCAATAGTGCTTGAAACAAATGAAACTCAGAAAAGATCCTGTCATATAATAACTTCAACAAAATAATGCTTATGTAGCATGTTCATGTAAGAATGTTTAATGTTTCAAGCTAATGGTTTTAGCTCCATAATAAATTTTTCTTCCACCAATAATTTAAATAAATAGCTTTCTGTCTGGCATCTTTTATTGAGTGTTTTTCAATCTAAGAATAACAAGTGTTGCCAAATTTGCAAGTTATTTTGCAGTTTTCTACTTGCATAGCAAAAAAAGGCAGTAGACAAAAAGTAGGAACAAATATATATTTTCTATTCTATATCCATGATCATGTATGTAATTAGTGTATATATTCTATATCCATGATCATGTATGTAATTAGTGTATCTATTCTAAGTACATGATCATATGTAATTAGTGTATATATTCTATATCCATGACCATGTATGTAATTAGTGTATATATTCTATATCCATGATCATGTATGTAATTAGTGTATATATTCTATATCCATGATCATGTATGTAATTAGTGTATATATTCTATATCCATGATCATGTATGTAATTAGTGTATATATTCTATATCCATGATAATGTATGTAATTAGTGTATATATTCTATATCCATGATCATGTATGTAATTAGTGTATATATTCTATATCCATGATAATGTATGTAATTAGTGTATATATTCTATATCCATGATCATATGTAATTAGTGTATATATTCTAAGTACATGGTTACTAAGACGTTCTGACAGGCAGATGTGGACATTTGTGAAGAAACTTTATAAGCCACGTTCTCAAATGTAAGTTTATTTACTTTTTAGAAGGATAAAGTCCACAGATAAATAGAAAGTGTCAAATGTTGAAATACAAGAGAAGATAGACCAGAAGCAAGCAAAATAATAATTTAAGGAGCACATTTGTATCAAGTTTCCATTCCTGTGAAATGTTGAGCAGGGACAACATTTGCACACTGTAAAAAATATTGTACCCCTTTTACTTTCAAAAATGTAGGAAACTATTTGCATCAACTTTTTAAAGAACACACTATGTGTTCTTTCAGACAAGTAACTCTTAATCCACATTATAGCAGGGGGTGTAGAGCCATAACACATACACTACCGGTTAAACGTTTTAGAACACCTACTCCTTCAATGTTTTTTCTTCAATTTTACAATTTTCTACATTGTATAATAATAGTAAAAACATCACAACTATGAAATAGTAACCAAAAAAGTTATATATTTTATATTTGAGATTCTTCAAATAGCCACCCTTTGCCTTGATGACCCTTTGCACCCTCTTGAAATTCTCACAACCAGCTTCATGAGGTAGTCACCTGCATTTCTATTAACATGTGTGCCTTCTTAAAAGTACAGTTGTGGGATATCGTTCCTTCTTGTGTTGTGACAAGTTAGAGGGGTATACAGAAGATAGCCCTATTTGGTAAAAGATAAAGTCCATATTATGGCAAGTACAGCTCAAATAAGAAAGAGAAACGACAGTCCATCATTACTTTAAGACATGAAGGTCAGTCAATCTAGAAAATATCAAGAACTTTGAAAAATGTTTCAAGTGCAGTTACAAAAACCATCAAGCGCTATGCTAAAACTGGCTCTCATGAGGACCGCCAAAGAAATGGAAGACCAAGAGTTACCTCTGCTGTAGAGGATAAGGTCATTATAGTTACCAGCCTCAGAAATTGCAGCCCAAATAAATGCTTCACATATTTCAAGTAACAGACACTTCTCAACATCAACTGTTCAGAGACTTTGTGAATCAGGCCTTCATGGTTGAATTGCTGCAAAGAAACAATTACTAAAAGACACAATAAGAAGAAGAGACTTGCTTGGGCCAAGAAACACAAGCAATGGACATTAGAGCAGTGGAAATTTGTCTTTTGGTCTGGAATCTACATTTTTTGATTTTTGGTTCCAACCACTGTCTTTGTGAGACGCGGTGTAGGTGAACAGATGATCTCCTCGTGTGTTTTTCCCACCGTAAAGCATGAAGGAGGAGGTGTGATGGTGCGTTGCTAATTTATTTAGAATTCAAGGCACACTTAAACAGCATGGCTTCCACAGCATTCTGCAGCGATACACCATCCCATCTGGCTTGGGCTTTAAAAAAACAACATTTAACCTTTATTTAACTAGGCAAGTCAGTTAATAACAAATGAGTGTTTACAATGACGGCCTACCATGGAACAGTGGCTTAACTGCATTGTTCAGGGGCAGAACGACCGATTTCTACCTTGTCAGCTCGGGATTCGATCCAGCAACCTTTCAGTAACTGGCCAAACGCTCTAACCACTAGGCTCCCTGCCACTCCACCAAAGGAATGGAAGACCCAGAGTTACCTCTGCTGCAGAGGATAAGTTCATTATAGTTACCAGCCTCAACAATATTGGGGACTATCATTTGTTTTTCAACAGGACAATGACCCAACACACCTCCAGGCTGTGTAAGAGCATTTGACCAAGAAGGATAGTGATGGAGTGCTGCATCAGATGACCTGGCCTCCACAATCCCCAGACCGCAACCAAAGTGAGATGGTTTGGGATGAGTCTGACCGCAGGGTGAAGGAAAAGCAGCCAACAAGTGCTCAGCATATGTGGGAACTTCTTTAAGAATGTTGGAAAAGCATTCCAGGTGAAGCTGGTTGAGAGAATGCCAAGAGTGTGCAAAGCTGTCATCAAGGCAAAGGGTGGCTATTAGAAGAATCTCAAATATAAAATATATTTTGATTAAAAAAAAAAAAATGGTTACTACATTCTGTACAGGGGGTACGGGTACAGAGTCAGTGAGCGGGGATACAGGTTAGTTGAGGTAATTTGTACATGTAGGTTAGGTAGGGGTGAAATGCCTAGGCATGGATAATAAACAGCGAGTAGCAGCAGTGTACAAAGCAAATGGAGGGGGGTCAATGTAATAGTCCGGTGGCCATTTGATTAATTGTTCAGCAGTCTTATGGCTTGGGGGTAGAAGCTGTTAAGGAGTCTTTTGGTCCTAGACTAGGCGCTCCAGTACCGCTTGCCATGCGGTAGCAGAGGAAGCAATCTATGACTTGGGTGACTGGAGTCTCTGACAATTTTATGGGCTTTCCTCTGACACCTCCTATTATATAGGTCCCTGGTGGCAGGAAGCTTGGCCCCAGTGATGTACTGGGCCGCACGCACATGCGCCTTATTGTCAGATGCCAACAGTTGCCATACCAGGCGGAGATGCTCTAGATGGTGCAGCTGTAGAACTTTTTGAGGATCGGGGGACCCATGCCAAATCTTTTCAGTCTCCTGAGGGGAAATGGTTTTGTCGTGCCCTCTTCACGACTGTCTTTGGGTGTTTTGACCATGTTAGTTTGTTGGCGATGTGAAAACCAAGGAACTTGAAACTCTTGACCCGCCTTTTCCTGTAGTCCACAATCAGGTCGTTTGTCTTGCTCACATTGAGGAAGAGGTTGTTGTCCTGGCAACACATTGCCACTTTTACCACCTACATGTAAACTCAGCAAGAAAATAAACATCTCTTTTTCAGGACCCTGTCTTTCAAAGATAATTTGTAAAAATCCAAATAACTTCACAGATCTTCATTGTAAAGGGTTTAACCTTTCTAGCCCAGGGGTTCCGCTAGCGGAACACCCACAACATTCCCCTGAAAAGGCAGCGTGCGAAATTAAAAAATATTTTTTTGAAATATGTAACTTTAACACATTATCAAGTCCAATACAGCAAATGAAAGATAAACATCTTGTTAATCTACCCACCCGTCCGATTTTTAAAATGTTTTACAGCGAAAACACAACATATGTTTATGTTAGATCACCACCAAATCCAAAAAGACACACAGCCATTGTTCCCAGCCAAAGATAGTCACAAACACAGAATTAGAGATAAAATTAATCACTAACCCTCGATAATCTCCATCAGATGACACTCATAGTGAAACACTTCAATCCAAAATGCTGGAGTAAAGACAAATAAAAATGTTTGGCTTCACTATCCAAATAAATACAGTGTGCAACCATCACATCATGTTACTCAATACATTTATGTTTTGTTCGATAATATGCATATTTATATCCACAAATCTCGGTTTACATTGACGCCATGTTCAGAAATGCCTCCAAAATATCAGGAGTAATTACAGAGAGCTGCGTCAGATAACAGAAATATTCATCATAAACTTTGACGAAAGATACATGTTTTACATATAATTAAAGATACACTGGTTCTTAATGCAACCGCTGTGTCAGATTTTTTTTAAACGTTACAAAAAAAGCCTACCATGCAATAATCTGAGATGTCGCTCAGAAGTAACATTTCTCCGCCATGTTGGTGTCAACAGAATTATGAAATTACATCATAAATATTCCCTTACCTTTGATGATCTTTCATCAGAATGCAGTGCAAGAAATCCTAGTTTCGCAATAAATCGTTGTTTTGTTTCATAATGTCCATTACTAGTGTCCAATTAGCTGCATTTGCTACCAGGTTTAGCTCACATGCCCAAAAGCTGGCGCTGGTCAAGGCGAACTCGGACGAAACTAAGTAGAGAATCAATCTTCAGGAAGTTATTTTCATATATATCCAATAACGTTCCAACCGGAGCATTCATTTTTGTCTAAAGAGTCATGGAACGCAGACGATATCAACAGATAATTGCGCAACCAGGAAATGTCATTCTGCCAGGCCAGTGACTCATTCCCCTCCCATTCAGTCTCATATAACACTAGGAGTTTCATTCCACATTCTACTGAATGCTGACATCTAATATGCATATATTAGCATCTAGGACAGAGTAGGATGCAGTTCACTATGGGCACGCAATTCATCCAAAGTGAAAATGCTGCCCCCTATCCCTAATTAAACACTGTTTCCCATGCTTGTTCAATGAACCATAAACAATTAATGAACATGCATCTGTGGAACGATCGTTAAGACACTAACAGCTTACAGACGGTAGGCAATTAAGGTCACAATTATGAAAACGTAGGACACTAAAGAGACCTTTCTACTGACTCTGAAAAACACCAAAATAAAGATGACCAGGGTCCCTGCTCATCTGCGTAAACGTGCCTTAGGCATGCTGCAAGGATGCATGAGGACTGCAGATGTGGAAAGGGAAATAAATTGCAATGTTCATACTGTGAGACGTCAAAGACAGAACTACAGGGAGACAGGATGGACAGCTGATCGTCCTCGCAGTTGCAGACCACGTGTAACAACACCTGCACAGGATCGATACACCCGAACATCACACCAGCGGAACAGGTACAAGATGGCAACAACAACTGCCCGAGTTACACCAGGAACTCACAATCCCTCCATCAGTGCTCAGACTGTCCGCAATAGGCTGAGAGAGGCTGGACTGAGGGCTTGTAGGCCTATGGGCACAAACCCACTGTCGCTGGACCAGACAGGACTGGCAAAAAGTGCTCTTCACTGACGAGTCGCGGTTTTGTCTCACCAGGGGTGATGATCGGATTCGCGTTTATTGTTGAAGGAATGAGTATTACACCAAAGCTTGTACTCTGGAATCAATTTGGAGGTGGAGGGTCCGTCATGGTCTGGGGCGGTGTATCACATCATCATCGGACTGAGCTTGTTGTCATTGCAGGCAATCTCAACGCTGTGCACTACAGGGAAGACGTCCTCCTCCCTCATGTGGTACGCTTCCTGCAGGCTCATCCTGACGTATCCCTCCAGCATGACAATGCCACCAGCCATACTGCTCGTTCTGTGCGTGATTTCCTGCAAGACAGGAATGTCAATGTTTTGCCATGGCCAGCAAAGAGCCCGGATCTCAATCCCATTGAGCATGTCTGGGACCTGTTGGATCGGAGGGTGAGGGCCATTCCCCCCAGAAATGTCTGGGAACTTGCAGGTGCCTTGTTGGAAGAGTGGGGCAACATCTCACAGCAAGAACTGGCAAATATGGTGCAGTCCATGAGGAGGAAATGCACTGCAGTACTTAATGCAGCTGGTGGCCACACCAGATACTGACTGTTACTTTTGATCCCCCCCCCCCTTTGTTCAGGGACACATTATTCCATTTCTGTTAGTCACATGTCTGTGGAACTTGTTCAGTTTATGTCTCAGTTGTTGAATCTTGTTATGTTCATACAAATACAGTGCCTTGCGAAAGTATTCGGCCCCCTTGAACTTTGCGACCTTTTGCCACATTTCAGGCTTCAAACATAAAGATATAAAACTGTATTTTTTTGTGAAGAATCAACAACAAGTGGGATACAATCATGAAGTGGAACGACATTTATTGGATATTTCAAACTTTTTTAACAAATCAAAAACTGATAAATTGGGCGTGCAAAATTATTCAGCCCCTTTACTTTCAGTGCAGCAAACTCTCTCCAGAAGTTCAGTGAGGATCTCTGAATGATCCAATGTTGACCTAAATGACTAATGATGATAAATACAATCCACCTGTGTGTAATCAAGTCTCCGTATAAATGCACCTGCACTGTGATAGTCTCAGAGGTCCGTTAAAAGCGCAGAGAGCATCATGAAGAACAAGGAACACACCAGGCAGGTCCGAGATACTGTTGTGAAGAAGTTTAAAGCCGGATTTGGATACAAAAAGATTTCCCAAGCTTTAAACATCCCAAGGAGCACTGTGCAAGCGATAATATTGAAATGGAAGGAGTATCAGACCACTGAAAATCTACCAAGACCTGGCCGTCCCTCTAAACTTTCAGCTCATACAAGGAGAAGACTGATCAGAGATGCAGAGATCTACAGCTGAGGTGGGAGACTCTGTCCATAGGACAACAATCAGTCGTATATTACACAAATCTGGCCTTTATGGAGGAGTGACAAGAAGAAAGCCATTTCTTAAAGATATCCATAAAAAGTGTCGGTTAAAGTTTGCCACAAGCCACCTGGGAGACACACCAAACGCGGAAGAAGGTGCTCTGGTCAGATGAAACCAAAATTGAACTTTTTGGCAACAATGCAAAACGTTATGTTTGGCGTAAAAGCAACACACCATCCCCACTGTCAAACATGGTGGTGGCAGCATCATGGTTTGGGCCTGCTTTTCTTCAGCAGGGACAGGGAAGATGGTTAAAATTGATGGGAAGATGGATGGAGCCAAATACAGGACCATTCTGGAAGAAAACCTGATGGAGTCTGCAAAAGACCTGAGACTGGGACGGAGATTTGTCTTCCAACAAGACAATGATCCAAAACATAAAGCAAAATCTACAATGGAATGGTTAAAAAATAAACATATCCAGGTGTTAGAATGGCCAAGTCAAAGTCCAGACCTGAATCCAATCGAGAATCTGTGGAAAGAACTGAAAACTGCTGTTCACAAATGCTCTCCATCCAACCTCACTGAGCTCGAGCTGTTTTGCAAGGAGGAATGGGAAAAAAGTTTCAGTCTCTCTATGTGCAAAACTGATAGAGACATACCCCAAGCGTCTTACAGCTGTAATCGCAGCAAAAGGTGGCGCTACAAAGTATTAACTTAAGGGGGCTGAATAATTTTGCACGCCCAATTTTTCAGTTTTTGATTTGTTAAAAAAGTTTGAAATATCCAATAAATGTCGTTCCACTTCATGATTGTGTCCCACTTGTTGTTGATTCTTCACAAAAAAAATACAGTTTTATATCTTTATGTTTGAAGCCTGAAATGTGGCAAAAGGTCGCAAAGTTCAAGGGGGCCGAATACTTTCGCAAGGCACTGTACCTATTTGAAGGTTTGTGTCGAATTTGAATTGGGTTTTTAGGGAGGTCCTAAAGTGATCTTCAGAAGTAAACAATGTCTTTTGAGAGTCATGATAGCTTGCATTGATGATGCAAAAAATGACTAGGTATCCCCCTTACCCTGTCCCTGTCTTTTTCTTGTTTTTAAGTGGTGAGAGAAGTGCTGCACCTGGTGGAGAGAGGCTGTAAGACAGAATTAGTTGCTCTATGCTTGCTGTACGTTACGCCATGACACGTCACGATGTAACATACATCGTTAGAGGGGTCAGTTTTTTTCAACTTTTCTCCAATACTATAGAGCCATTACCATGTTAATCAACGCTTGAATAGAAACATAGAAACCTCAGATTTTGATGTCAACATAGTCGCTACAGTTCCATTAGTTTTCTTTGCAGCCTAGTTTGAATGTCGCGGTTGCGCACATTTGTACGGAATGGGGTTAGCGGATGTTACTGAGTAAGAGCAAGCATAATTAGCTATACAGCCTGATAGTACCAGTGATGGTGTAGACCTAAATCAGCATGTTGTTTGTGCAACAGTATCTTCTAAATTAAAGAGGTAAACGCAAAGCAAGTATATGTTAACTACATGAAGTAGCTAAGAGAAAACGTTCAATGTAGCCAAAGATTATCGAGTCCCTTAGGAAACACTTATCAACACTTTAGTTCCTACCCTGTCACAATAACTCCTCCCTGGCATTTTCATTCGTTGTCATGTCAAACAACACTGTATTAAAAGTGTCCACTATTATATTCAAACTATATAATTAGAATATACATTCTATTTTCGTGATTCCAACAGTTAACCCAAGTGTTTTTCTCTAAATCGCAAGTCAAATTGCAACATTTGGTTAAAAATAAGGCACAGATTGCTTGCCCATATCGTGCAACCCAATGTGTAGAAGTGTAGAAATGATCTCATATGCAGAAATTTATGAAAAGTATGACTTTTTGGGGTTGAAGTTGAATTGAACAGTATGAAATGATCAGAATGGAGAAACATCCATTGAAATCACTTAGAATGTATGTGTTGCCACCCTAGGGTCACACACTACTCAGGGCAGATTTAGAAATGTTATTATTAAAAAACATAAAATACCATCATACCGTAAAAAATAAATAAATACCGTGATATAATATTTCGGCCATATTGCCCAGCCCTAGTACTGTATATAGTATCTATGTCTCTAAACCTCTGACCATTGATAATATTCTTAATTGATTCCAAAACCTTTACTTTCAATTGACCTTTTGTTTAGCCCACCACCTAGGTTACTGTTGCAACCTCTGTCAACATTTTACCAGGAAGCCCAATTCCCCATTCAAACCACTGGAGAAAACCCCAAACAATGATCTCCAACTGGGTTTTTAATACACAATGAAATTCATTACAGTCTACCCGTTGCTAATCAGGCCAATCTCAGGTATGTTGTGGTGGATTGTCATCATAATTGCTTCACGGGAACCTGGTAAATTAAGTTTGTAGTGTAGCTAGCCACTAGCTGGCTCTGAATGCACTAGTGTAACCATCTAGCAAACAATGTGTTGTGTCTTTGGCTATGCCGGATTAAGTGATATGACATGCTATTCTATAAAATAATTTCTCCGTAATTAATATTACCTGATTGAGCTAATCATGTAAATGTAATTAACTAGAGAGTCGGGGAACCATTAAATAATATTTATAGAGCTGTTATCTTCCCAATAAACTCTTAAAGGCCTAGTAATATTTTACATCAATAGCAGTCAATATTAATCGTCATCTTAATTCAGTCTCATGTGAAAGTTGTAAATTCTTGGTTATCTGCACGAACCCTGGCTCCCAAGTTGAATCAGCAATACAAAATTGGGTTTAATCATTTATTTACTAAATACCTAACTAATCACACAGAATTACACATTCACATAATTAAATCATAACTTGATTACAAATTATGCCATAAAGGAAAACGTCCCTAGCGGGCGGAACAGAGATGACAGCTTGTTACACAAAAGAAAAGGGGCTGGGTTTGAGTGAAAGAGCGGGAAGACTGAGGAACAAAGGGAAGAAGCTGTGCTATCGTAAATACAGTATCTTATGCATTCTAAATTACCACCCATTTGGAAAGGAAAATGCAATAAATATTTACTCTGAGCTGCGCTTCGGTAGGTTGGTGGTAGATGGAAGGCCGTGTTGCCCAACCGAGTCCTTTGAAGAATGTCTCTGGTGGTCAATTGGATACGTTGTAGTAACGTCGTTGTGTGATACCATTCGCAACCAAAGCTCACACTGATATTGGCTTCGTTCTGTAGGTATTATCTGAACCATTCTGACATCAGACCGTCGTCCTCACATCTTCGGAACAGGAGGATATATTGTCGTCAAGGCTTTATATAGGAAGGGAGAAAAGGAGTGTGTTTCATAGTTTACAAACGATGTCTCTTCACATGGGCGGGCCACTGAGTGAGCAGATCTTATCATATCTCACATTTTAGAAGCTAAAATCACATTTCAACCCATCACAAAACATTTCATATTCAAGCATTTAAGTTGAACAACAATTCCACGTGAATCTGATAACTCTGATGTGTAGACTTTCCACGAACTGACATCATATTCATTAAGTACCACCGCATATGTTCAATTGGTCTGATTACCAGAATATAGTTCATTTCCCCCCACCTTCTGATGTTCCCAGAATCTCTATGTTAACCAAGGGTTTTGCAAATGTAACATCAGAAGAGTAAAGTGAGGAAAAGGGGGGGAAGAGGTATTTATGACTGTCATAAACCTACCCCCAGGCCAACGTCATGACAGTGGGTTCAATCTTGCAATTAACCTGCATGTTGCAAATTAACCTGCATGTTCGCAGAAACCCTGGTAGGCGAATTAAGTCCACTCCATGGCTGGACAGCAGATGTCCAGTTGGTGATCGCTGTTGCAGTCCCCCCTCTGGTGTGGTCGACCCTGGTAGGGTGTCTGCAAAGGAACAAGTCAGCTCCATGGCTGGGCAGCGGATGTCAGGATTGGGATCGCCGTTCCGGACCCGTCGTCTGGTCGTCCAGACTGGAAGATCTGGGCAGTAACTTGGCAGATGTTAACAACGCACACTCATGAAATATATCATTACATTTCCTCCCAAATGAGTGGCATTGTGGCACTAACTGATGGTTGTATGGGGAAGTTGTTTATGGCTCTATCACTTTCTATGTGCCGAAGAAAATGAAACAAAATGAACGAAAGCATAAACAAAACAAAATATAGTTATGCCCCCTTAATCATCTAATTGGACTGTATTCTATCTACGTCCATGGTCTTGGCAAAATGACCCTATCATGGCATTGTCTAATGTCATATCTAGGGCTTTCCTAATTTGCGGGGTGTTGCTTAGGATACTATTCTAAGTTGATAACTTAGCTGTAAGGCATTCGTTTTGGTCAGTCTACAGGGATGACCTATGGACTTCTGGGAAGAAAACTGGTGAGTGCTGTAGCTGTAGAGTTAACGGCCTCAAAATAAATGTTCAACTTTACTAAGGCTGGTATTTTGCTCGGACCCTTAAGGCAATCATACAGATATTATCCCATGTATCCATGAATAAAGAGCACTGACATTATTTTTGCAGCTGAGGTTTCATTGTTGGTTGGATCTCGTCACCGTTTCTGTCATGCACCAGTTCACCACCGGCCTGTAAAGAACCCTCAGACTGGGGCCAGGTCTTTAATCTACAGATATTTCATGCACCCATGCACGGTTTTGGTGTCTCTGTCACGATCGTCGTAATGATGAGACCAAGGCGCAGCGTGCATAGACTTCCACATATTTTAATAAACTGAAACTCACTGAACAAAACAACAAACAACCAAACTAGACGTGAAGCTACTGGTGTGCACTAAGGCAACTATACATAGACAAGATCCCACAACACAAATTAGGAAAATGGCTACCTAAATATGATCCCCAATCAGAGACAATGATAAACAACTATCTCTGATTGGGAACCATATCAAGCCAACATAGACATACAAAAACCCCTAGACATACAACAACCCTAGACTTACAAAAACCAGAGTACCCACCCTAGTCACACCCTGACCTAACCAAAATATACAGAAAAGCAGAGATATCTAAGGTCAGGGCGTGACAGTCTCCATGGAACGACAGAAAAAGATATTGAGATCTGGACCAAACTGTCACAAGAACTTTCAATCCCCATGATAATAACTAACACCTATTTAAGCTTTGACCAATCCCCGAGGTTTGTAAGACCCTGGGTTTAATAATAATTAGGCAAAGACTCAGTTTATGCAAAAGGTCCGTAAAGCTATTCACGAGAACGTTCTGAAGTCCAAAATACAAAGACATGCCGTTTTATAACTCACCCTCTCCCTACCTCCTACATGCACATACACGCACATACAGACACACAAACAGTAGGTGGGATGTATCTTTCCCCATAGTTCTCACCACTCGTTTATCACTACAAAGCTGGCAGTTCCATCCTCCCGAGATTAGAGGGACCTTGACAGGACTCCCTTTCCTGACGTAAGTTTCTCAGAGTTCTAACCAGGTCAGGTCATGCACAGTTTAATTGTTCTCTGTATTTTCTTAGTCACACACACTTAGTCACACACACTTAGTCTACTTGTCTCGACCAAACCGTATTAGACTGAAGTTTATCATTCTAATTCATTATACATATTACATAATCGAATAATTACTAATAGTTAAGTTTGTCTAATTATTCATTATATATGTTACATAACTTGTTATGGCTGGGGGCAGTATTGAGTAGCTTGGATGAATAAGGTGCCCAGAGGTGCCCAGAATAAACTGCCTGCTACTCAGTCTCAGTTGCTAATTTATGTATATTATTAGTATATTTGGATTGGAAACAATCTGAAGTTTCTAAAACTGTTTGAATGATGTCTGTGAGTATAACAGAACTCATATGGCAGGCAAAAACCTGAGAAACAATCCAAACAGGAAGTGGGAAATCTGAGGTTTGTAGCTTTTCAACTCATCCCCGATTGAAGATACAGTGGGAAATTGGTCATCTTGCACTTCCTAAGGCTTCCACTAGATGTCAACAGTCTTTAGAACCTTGTTCTTTAGGTCCTTTAGAACCTTGTGAAGGGGGGCCGAATGAAAGGGGAATGAGTCAGAGGTCTGCCAGCAGCCATGAGCTGACCATGCGCGTTCATGTGAAAGTTAGCTTGCTTTCCATTGCATTTCTACAGACAAAGGAATTCTCCGGTTGGAACATTGTTGAAGATTTATGTTAAAAACATCCTAAAGATTGATTCTATACTTCGTTTGACATGTTTCTATGACATGCAACGGAACTTTTTGACTTTTAGTCTGGCCGTCTGCTCACGCGTCATGAATTTGGATTACTGGGCTGAACACACTAATAAAAAGGAGGTATTTGGACATAAATTACGAACTTTATCGAACAAATCAAACATTGATTGTGGAACTGGGATTCCTCGGAGTGCATTCTGATGAAGATCCTCAAAGGTAAGTGAATATTTATAATGCTATTTCTGACTTCTGTGGACTCCACATGGCGGATATTTGTTTGGCTGCTTTGGTCTCTGAGCGCTGAACTCAGATTATTGCATGGTATGCTTTTTCCGTAAAGTTTTTTTTAAATCTGACACAGCGGAGAAGTTTATCTAAATTTCCATGTATAATAGTTGTATCTTTTATCAATGTTTATTATGAGTATTTCTGTGAATTTGTGTGGCTCTTTGCAAAATCACCACATGTTTTGGAACTACTGAACATAACACGCCAATGTAAAATTAGATTTTTGGATATAAATATGCACTTTATTGAACAAAACATACATGTGTTGTGTAACATGAAGTCCTATGAGTGTCATCTGATGAAGATCATCAAAGGTTAGTGATTAATTTTATCTCTATTTCTGCTTTTTGTCTGGAAAAATGACTGTGTTTTTTCTTTGGCTGGAAAAATGGCTGTGTTTTTCTGTGACTTGGCGGTGACCTAACATAATCGTTTGGTGTGCTTCGCTGTAAAGCCTTTTTGAAATCGGACACTGTGGTGGGATTAACAACAAGATTACCTTAAAAATGGTATAAGATACCTGTATGTTTGAGGAATTTTAATAAAGAGATTTCTGTTGTTTGAATTTAGCGCCCTGCAATTTCACTGGCTGTTGTCATATCGATCCCGTTAGCGGATCTCAGCCATAAGAAGATAATCTAATAATTACGTTTCAGGGTGGAATTCTTTAGTCATTACCTTAAACATATAAATTCCCTTATCAACAACCCCCCCCAAAAAAACAATTATTTAAAAATATATTTTTTATTTTTCTAGCAAAACAAGTGGGGCTCAAAACAGGTGGGTCTCTGCCCCACCTGCCCGGAATAACGGGTCGCCACAGAATGGCAGAAGCATAATTATTTGCCGTGCTGGTTGAGCTCGAAAGAAATCCAGATTTTCGTAAACTAAAAAACAATTTGGTTAAATATTTTCAAAGTAAAAAGTCATCCAACGTCGGTAATTGTCTAGTTGAATATGAAATCTCAAATGGACAAGGAGCAGTTGTGCAGTTTCGGACTGCAGAGGGTAAGTTATAAAAAGTTAACAAAAAAAATTATACAAATTAGGTTATGATGTTTTATCATAGATATTCTAAATGATGGAAAGTAAATACAAGAGGCTTTTATGAAAGTAAAATATGAAATAATACAAAGGAAGAAGCCCTTGATTCTCATTCAATTCAAATGGGAAAATCTTATATAAATCTGCATTTTTGTATTTGTTTTTTAAACTACTGTTCTTGTAAATAAAAAAAAGTATGTGGACACCTGCTTGTCGAACATCTCATTCAAGGCCGAGATTGAACCATGAAAAACAGCCCCAGATCATTATTTCTCCTCCACCAAACTTTATAGTTGACACTATGCATTTGGGCAGGTAGCATTCTCCTGGCATCCGCCAAACCCAGATTTGTCCGTTCGACTGCCAGATGGTGAGGCGTGATTCATCATTCCAGAGAATGCGTTTCCACTGCTACTGAGTCCAATAATGGCGAGGTTAACACCACTCCAGCCGACGCTTGGGATCACGCATGGGGATTTTAGACCTGTGTGTGGCTGCTTGGCCATAGAAACACATTTCATGAAGCTCTAAATGAACCGTTCTTGTGCTGACGTTGCTTCCAGAGGCAGTTTGGAACTCGGTAGTGAGTGTTGCAACCGAGGACACAGCCTTTTTACACGCTACGCGCTTTAGCACTCTGTGGTTGTAACGGAGCGCAGGCATAGGACACACTGCACCCTCCCAGTGCCCTGGAGACACAGCACGCAGCGCCGGCGCAGGATACGGGGACGAAACGGCGTACTGGAGACCAAACACGCTGGGCTGGCACAACACGCCCTTGCTGGATGCACACTCTCGCTTGGCACTTGTGGGGGGCTGGCCGACACCGTGCGCTTGACCGCATAACATGGTGCCTGACCAGTACTGCGCTACTTTCAGTAAGCACGAGGAGTGCGCTCAGGTCTCCAACCTGACTCTGCCAGACTCCCCGTGTGCCTTCCCCCAAAAAAATATTGGGGCTGCCTGTCGCGCTGCCATGCTGCCTCCTCATATCGCCGCTGCTCAGCTTTCCCCAGCCTGTGCCCAGGGTCCTTTTCCATCCAAAATCTCCTCCCATGTCCATGAGTCCAGAGATTGCTGCTGCCCGATACAACGCTGCTTGGTCCTTGGTTGGTGGGTTATTCTGTAACGGAATTCTTAGTCCTCCTCTGAGGAGGAGTTTGAAATGTCGGACCAATGCGCAGCGTGGTATGTGTTCATGATGATTTATTATACTGAACACTGAAAAACAAAATAACGTGAAAATAAACGAAAACCGAAACAGTCCTGTAAGGTGCGTAAAACGCTAAAACAGAAAATAATCAACCACCAAACACAGGTGGGAAAAGGCTACCTAAGTATGATTCTCAATCAGAGACAACGAAAGACACCTGCCTCTGACTGAGAACCATACCAGGCCAAACACATAAACACAACATAGAAAAAAGAACATAGACTACCCACCCCAACTCACGCCCTGACCAAACTAAAACAAAGACATAACAAAGGAACTAAGGTCAGAACTTGACAGTGTTCCCATTCTGTGAACATGTGTGGCCTACCACTTCACGGCTGGCTGAGCCATTGTTGCTCCTAGAAGCACTTACAGTTGACAGGGGCTGCTCTAACAGGCCAGAAATTTGACAAACTGACTTGTTGTAAAAGTGGCATCCTATGACGGTGCCACGTTGAATGTCACTGAGCTCCTCAATACGGGCCATTCTACTGCCAATGATTGTCTATGAAGATTGCATGGCTGTGTGCTCGATTTTATTCACCTGTCAGCAACAGGTGTGGCTGGAAAAGCTGAATCCACTCATTTGAACAGGTGTTAACATACCTTTGGCCATGTGGTGTTTGAATGACTTGCGCTTTTGTAACATTTTGTTCTCATTATGAATAGAGCAAGAAGCGAAAGTGAAACTAGAACCAAGACACCCACCCTGCAGTAAATTTGTTCAGTTCGTGTCCAGCAGCAATGGCAGAATCATACTTATTTTCCGTGCTTGTTGAGCTCGAAGGAAACCCAGATATTCCTAAACTTAAAAACAAGTTGGTTAAATATTTTCAAAGTAAAAAGTCATCCAACGGCGGTGATTGTCTAGTTGAATATGAAATCTCAAAAGGACAAGGAGCAGTTGTGTGGTTCCGGACTGCAGAGGGTAAGTTATAAAAAGGCCAGTAATTTTTTCCACAAATTAGGTTATGATCTTTTATCATAGATATTCTAAATAATGGAAAGTAAAGACAAAAGGCTGTTATGTTAATCTAAAAATACATAAAATATGAAATAATACCAAGTAAGAAGCCCTTGATTGTCATTCCATTCAAATGAGAAAACCTTATGTAAATCAGCATTGCTATTTTTTAAACTACTGTAGGGCATGACACTGTTCTTGTAAAACAAAAGTTTTTCATTACACACTAACATTTTGCACATGATTTCAAATAGAAAGTGAAACTGTATTTAAATATTATACACGTGTTGCATGTTCTTTCTAGTTTCACTTTGAGCATACTTGGCAGACCTATACATCATGAGCTCAGCTTGTTTATCTTTAAGAAAAACCATGATAAACCTGAAAAACAAGTTAAGATATTGTATAATGTTATATTGTTAATTAGTAAGCGAGCTGCTCTCTATTTTAATTGTATTTATTTACTTGCATGCCTCTTTGTTATTTCCTTTTAATACATGTTTATTTTGGGTCACGAACTCTGAACAAAAAATTATCTGCTTGAACTGGCCGATCAAGAAGGAGCTGGCTCAGGACCAATTTTCTAAAATATTTTATGAGATTAGAGAAGACATTATGAGGGATCATAGACCATTCCTCGATATGGAGTCTTTTCAGATCCTTGATATCCTTTGTCTGTGCCTATGGACTGCCCTCTTCAATTCAAACCACTGGTTTTCAATAGGTTTGAAGTCTGGAGACTGATATAGATTGCATGGCTGTGTGCTCGATTTTATTCACCTGTCAGCCACAGGTGTGGCTGGAATAGCTGAATCCACTCATTTGAACGCGTGTCCACATACTTTTGGCCATATAGTGTTTGAATGACTTGTTCTTTTGTAACATTTTGTTCTCATTATGAATAGAGCAAGAAGCGAAAGTGAAACTAGTTGTTTTTCTGTAATGGGGAACTGAAGATTAATGGGTCAGGGACACTGGAGGAATTTAAGTCCAGGACTCATAGCTACATGTGGCAAGTTCTCATTGGGCAGAATTGTCTATGCATTGAGCCTGAAACGGGATACTTGTTATTTGGCCATTGGTCCAATTTTACTGCATGGAATTCTAATTGGTCTACCACTGGCTAGGGTTGGGTTATAAACTACATCCTGTCTCTTTGTTCAAAGGAGAAACCATCGAGGACAGGGAATAATAAACATCTACCATCATGCTGCTTCCCAGCATAACAACTATGATTTGATCTCTTTGAACAAACCTATTTTTCTCCCCCTGATTTGCTTTAGGGTCTGTGTTATTGAAGAATAACATCAACTCCTAACAGGGTTATGAAAAAATATGATCTTTGGCACTAAAATCACATTATGTAAATATACTGAATAAAACTATAAATGCAACATGCATCAATTTCAAAGATTTTACTGAGTCTCGGTTCATATAAAGAAATCACTCCATTTAAATAAATAAATTAGACCCTAATCTATGGATTTCACATGATTGGGAAAACAGATATGCATCTGTTGGTCACAGATACCTTAAAAAAAGGTAGGGGTGTGGATCAGAAAACCAGTCAGTATCTGGTGTGACCATCATTTGCCTCATGCAGTGCGACGCAGCTCCTTCGCATAGAGTTGATTGTGGAACGTGGAATGTTGTCCCACTCCTCTTCAATGGCTGTGTAAAGTTGTTGGATATTGTCAGGAACTGGAAAATCCTGTCGTACATGTCAATCCAGAGCATCCCAAACATGCTTAATGGGTGACATGTCTGGTGAGTATACAGGCCATGGAAGACCTGGGACATTTTCTCCTTCCAGGAATTGTGTACAGAACCTTGCATGGGGCTGTGCATTATCATGCTGAAACATGAAGGGATGGTGGCGGACGAATGGCAGGACAATGGGCCTCAGGGTCTCGTCACGGTATCTCTGTGCATTCATATTACCATCAATAAAATGCAATTGTGTTCGTTGTCCGTAGCTTATGCCTGCCCATACCATAACCCAACTGCCATCGTGGGGCACTTTGTTCACAACGTTGACATCAGCAAACTGCTCACTCACTCAACGCCATATCTGCGGTCTGCGGTTATAAGGCTGGTTGGAGGTACTGCCAAATTTTCTAAAACGACCTTGGAGGCAGCTTATGATAAAGAACTTGACATTAAATTCTCTGGCAATAGCTCTGCTGAACATTCCTGCAATCAGCATGCCAATTGCACGCTCACATCTGTGGCATTGTGTTGTGTGACAAAGCTGCACATTTTAGTGGCTTTTTATTGTCCCCAGCACAAGGTGCACCTGTGTAAGGATCATGCTGTTTAAGCAGCTTTTTGATATGCCACATCTTTCAAGTGGATGGATTATATTGGCAGAGGAGAAATGCTCACTAACAGGATGTACAAAATATGATAGAGAAGCATTTTGGCATATGGAACATTTCTGGGATATTTTATTTCAGCTTGCGCAACATGGGACCAACACATTACATGGTACTTTCCAGTGAAGAATGTCCTTGTACTTGGTAACATTCATTATTAATAATAATAATAGATGTTATGATATGGGGCGGAAGTTTAGTGTTAGGACATAGACAAGAAAACTTCCACACACTCAGGTCAACACTCAATCCCCAGGTGACAGCACCAACCAGGTCACAGGCTGTGCTCTGCCAAGAAGCCTAATAAGCATAACAGCTGGTAGCATCAAGATGATTGGCATTCTGTGGCCAGAGGCCTCTCGTCCAGCCAGTGTTGGTGTTGTTTTTTTGTTACTTACCCTCTTTAGTTTAGCCTCTTTGTTGTTTTGTTTTTATATATCTTTGTTTTGGGGTCACCACTTTGAACTAACAATAATCCACTTAGATTTGCTGACCAAGAGGCCAAGAAGGAGCTGGCTCTGAGGCAAGGTTGTTGTCTCCTGGGTACATGCATTCATCACCTGGTCGCATACGCTTACCTCTCATTTATGCACACACCAAATCAGGTTACAGACCATGTAGTTAGGCTTAATATTAATAATAATGACAATAATAATAATATAATTTCAATGCAATTATACGCTGCATCCTGAATGGGTTAATACCATATACACAAAGATAGTGATCAATAAGACATATATTATTGAATTGTTTAATACAGACTATAATTCCCTTGTATAAACAGTGATAAAAAATCTTTCAAGATATCCCTCATTCTACATAATATTATAAACATGGGTAATACTATCTGTTGGATGACTCTGTCTTTGCATATAGAATGCTGTCTATGAATTTGAGAAGGGGTACATTTGGCCCCATTGCTCATCTTTATAACAAAGCAAGTGACATGGACACCATTTTGCTCTTTTTCAAATCTCAGAATGTCTTTAATCTGAGGGGAATTGCTACAAATTCCTCTCCCCTGAAGTAACAATTTGATATTATACTGAACAGTCCCACGTCTGTGATTTTTATTTACTAGTTTCAAACTTTGAAGCTTTAGTACAAGGCAAAAGTAATTTTCTTTTCCACACACAGTGAGGCAGATGGTTCTTGAAAAGCAAGAACACAAGATCAAGTTGGATCAAGGTGTGCTTAAACTGAATCTTCGTCTACCATCAGATGAGGTCACAATTGCACAGGTAAGCTTGGCCCCTCCCTGATAGTGGTTGCATTCCAGGCAGACAGTATTGCAGACATCATCTGCACAGTCAGGCATCAGATTGCTATATCATATGATGTGGTTACTGGATATGTTCATCCAAGATGGCGTAGCAGTGCAGATGTGTTTTGTTCATCCTCTCGTGTACTTGTGTATTTTTCGTCTTTTTTGTATATATTTCAATTTTATTTTCAATCTCTCTTCCATTTTAGTTCAATTATACCTTCCGGTAACCTGCCTCACCCAATGTGATTCGGAACCGCTATTATTTTTTATTTTTAGACCTTATAGCAAGAACCACCTAGCCATCAGAAGCTAACCAGCTAATTAGTGTGCAAGCTATTTAGTCATTGTTAACCGCTACTAGCGGGCTTTACCTGCTGCACAGATACCAGCCTTTTTTTTTGCCAGCATAATACTCGCCAGCCTACCAGTATCGGACTGTCTCTCCACTACAACGCCGGATTACTGCCGTAATCCCTGGACGATTACTCCTGATCTTCACAGCTAGCTAGCAACCTCCGAGTTACCCAGTACCGAAGCTATCCCTGAGGCCCACCTCACGGGCCTACTCAGTTGTTCACCTTTGGCCAGAGGCCTCTCGTCCAGCCAGTGTTGTTGTTGTTTTTTTGTTACTTACCCTCTTTAGTTTAGCCTCTTTGTTGTTTTGTTTTTATATATCTTTGTTTTGGGGTCACCACTTTGAACTAACAATAATCCACTTGGATTTGCTGACCAAGAGGCCAAGAAGGAGCTGGCTCTGAGGCAAGGTTGTTGTCTCCTGGGTACATGCATTCATCACCTGGTTGCATACGCAAAACACGGCTAGAACACACTACTACACCGGATCCTTGCCTTAAGCTCTGGACCTTGGCACCGGATCACCGCTGCTACCGAGTGGCTAAAGTGGCTAATGCCCCTGCCCCAAAGCTAGCACCAGTTAGCCGTGAGCAGGGCGCAAACTAAATTACTACAACACCTCTTTCGCCATCTGGCTTGGATCCTTTGTCAACACGGCGCCCCGCCGCACCACCACGACTGGTCTGCCGACGAATACTCCATCCGCTGTGCCTTCAACCGGCCTCCGTCCGACCTCGTAGCAGACGCTTCTACTAGCCCCGGGCTACTAACTTTAAACGCCTTGTCGCCCGCGTGCTAGCGACTACTCCACTGCTTCCCTGTTCCATCTATTGCTGCCCCCTGGACCCTGTGATCACTTATCTACGTAGCTGATGCCTGCTGGACTGTCCATTAATCACGGTACTCCATTCTGTTTATTTTTTGTTTATCTGTCGGCCCCAGCCGCAAACTCAGGCTCTTTGTGTAGTTAACCGACCCTCTCTGCCCAGTCATCGCCATTTTACCTGTTGTTTTTAGCTGATTAGCTGTTGTTGTCTCACCCGTTGTTGTCTTAGCTAGCTCTCCCAATCAACACCTGTGATTACTTTATGCCTCGCTGTATGTCTCTCTCAAATGTCAATATGCTTTGTATACTGTTGTTTAGGTTAGTTATCATTGTTTCAGTTTACAATGGAGCCCCTAGTTCACTCATCATACCTCTGATACCTCCTTTGTCCCACCTCACACACATTCGGTGATCTCACCCATTATAACCAGCATGTCCAGAGATACAACATCTCTTATCATCACTCAGTGCCTGGGCTTACCTCCGCTGTACCCGCACCCCCCCATAACCCTGTCTGCACATTATACCCTGAATCTATTCTACCACGCCCAGAAATCTGCTTCTTTTATTCTTTGTCCCCAACTCTCTAGGCGACCAGTTTTGATAGCCTTTAGCCGTACCCTCATCCTACTCCACCTCTGTTCCAAAGGTGATGTGGAGGTAAACCCAGGCCCTGCGTGTCCCCAGGCACCCTCATTTGTAGACTTCTGTGATCGAAAAAGCCTTGGTTTCATGCATGTCAACAGCAGAACCTGAATCCGTAAACATGGGCACCCTCATAGACATTATCCTGACCAACTTGCCCTCCAAATACACCTCCACTGTTTTCAATCAGGATCTCAGAGATCACTGCCTCATTGCCTGTATCCGCTATGGGTCCGCTCAAACAACCACCCCTCATCACTGTCAAACGCTCCCTAAAACACTTTCTAATCGACCTGGCCCGGGTATCCTGGAAAGATATTGACCTCATCCCGTCAGTCGAGGAAGCCTGGTCATTCTTTAAAAGTTATTTCCTCACCAACTTAGATAAGCATGCCCCGTTCAAAAAATGCAGAACTAAGAACAGATATAGCCCTTGGTTCACTCCAGACCTGACTGCCCTTGACCAGCACCAAAACATCCTGTGGCGGACTGCAATAGCATCAAATAGTCCCTGCGATATGCAACTGTTCAGAGAAGTCAGGAACGAATACACGCAGTCAGTCAGGAAAGCAAAGGCTAGCTTTTTCAAGGAGAAAATCACATCCTGTAGCTCTAACTCCAAAAAGTTTTGGGACACTGTAAAGTCAATGGAGAACAAGAGCACCTCCTCCCAGCTGCCCACTGCACTGAAGCTAGGTAACACAGTCACCACCGATAAATCCATGTTAATCGAAAATTTCAATAAGCATTTCTCAACGGCTGGCCATGCCTTCCTCCTGGCTACTCCAACCCCGGCCAACAGCTCCCCCCCACACTCCCCGCAGCTATTGGCCCAAGCCTCCCCAGCTTCTCCTTCACCCAAATCCAGATAGCAAATGTTCTGAAAGAGCTGCAGTACCTGGACCCATACAAATCAGATGGGCTAGAAAATCTGGACCCTCTCTTTCTAAAACTATCTGCCGCCATTGTTGCAACCCCTATTACCAGCCTGTTCAACCTCTCTTTCGTATCGTCCAAGATCCCTAAAGATTGGAAAGCTGCCGCGGTCATCCCCCTCTTCAAAGGAGGTGACACCCTAGACCCAAACTGTTACAGGCCTATATCCATCCTGCACTACCTATCTAAAGTCTTCGAAAGCCAAGTTAATAAACAGATCACTGACCATTTCGAATCCCACCGTAACTTCTCCGCTGTGCAATCCGATTTCCTAGCCGGTCACGGGTGCACCTCAGCCATGCTCAAGGTCCTAAACGATATCATAACCTCCATCGATAAAAGACAGTACTGTGCAGCCGTCTTCGTCGACCTGGCCAAGGCTTTCAACTGTCAATCACCGTATTCTAATCGGCAGACTCGATAGCCTTGGTTTTTCTAATGACTGCATTGCCTGGTTCACCAACTACTTTGCAGACAGAGTTCATTGTGTCAAATCTAAGGGCATTTTGTCCGGACCTCTGGCAGTCTCTATGGGGGTACCACAGGGTTCAATTCCCGGGCTGACTCTTTTCTGTGTATATCAATGATGTCGCTCTTGCTGCAGGCGATTTCCTGATCCACCTCTACGCAGACAATACCATTCTGTATACCTCTGGCCCTTCCTTGGACACTGTGCTAACTAACCTCCAAACGAGCTTCAATGCCATACAACATTCCTCCCGTGGCCTCCGACTGCTCTTAAACGCTAGTGAAACCAAATGCATGCTTTTCAACCGTTCACTGCCCGCACCCGCCCGACTAGCGTCACCACCCTGGACGGTTCCGACCTAAAAATATGTGGACAACTATAAATACTTAGGTGTCTGGTTAGACTGTAAACTCTCCTTCCAGGCTCATATTAAACATCTCCAATCCAAAATCAAATCTAGAATCGGCTTTCTATTTTGCAACAAAGCCTCCTTCACTCACTCCGCCAAATTTACCCTAGTAAAACTGACTATCCTACCGATCCTCGACTTCGGCGATGTCATCTACAAAATAGCTTCCAATACTCTACTCAGCAAACTGGATGCAATCTATCACAGTGCCATCTGTTTTGATTCCAAATCACCTTATACCACCCACCATTGCGACCTGTATGCTCTAGTCGGCTGGCCCTCACTACATATTCATCACCAGACCCACTGGCTCCAGGTCATCTACAAGTCTATGCTAGGTAAAGCTCCGCCTTATCTCAGTTCACTGGTCACGATAACAACACCCACCCGTAGCACACGTTCCAGAAGGTATATCTCACTGATCATCCCCAAAGCGAACACCTCATTTGGCCGCCTTTCCTTCCAGTTCTCTGCTGCCAGTGACTGGAACGAATTGCAAAAATTGCTGCAGATGGAGACTTATTTCCCTCACCAACTTTAAACATAAACTATCTGAGCAGCTAACCGATCGCTGCAGCTGTACATAGTCCATCTGTAAATAGCCCACCCAATCTACCTACCTCATCCCCATACTGTTTTTATTTTATTTAATTATCTGCTACTTTGCACATCATCATCTGCTCATTTATCACTCCAGTGTTAATCTGCTAAATTATAATTATTCGCTCCTATGGCCTATTTATTTCCTACCTCCTAATGCCTATTGCACACATTGTATATAAACTTTATTGTTTTCCTACTGTGTCATTGACTTGTTTGTATTATTGGCTTGTTTCTTGTTTACTCCATGTGTAACTCTGTGCTTTATCTTGGCCAGGTCGCAGTTGTAAATGAGAACTTGTTCTCAACCAGCCTACCTGGTTAAATAAAGGTGAAATAAAAAAGAAAGAAAATAAATGTTCAACACCTATCCAGGAGTTGTGTGATCTGATAGGCGTCTGCAAAGTCGTCTCCCTGGAATGCGGCCACTATTCAAGCATGCATTTCCAACCCTCTAACAGCTTCAAGGCCACATTCACTGCTGCTGTCTTTTGTTCTGAATCGTATATACAGTAGTGTGATATTGACAGTAAATGTGTTTTACTAAAGATTTGCTGGATTACATGTACAGTACCAGTCAAAAGTTTGGACACATACTCATTCAGGGTTTTTAGTTTTAATATTTTCTAACTGGGTAGAATAATAGTGAAGACATCAAAACTATGAAATAACACATATGGAATCATGCAGTAACCAAAAAAGTGTTAAACAAATCCAAATATATATATTTGAGGTTCTTCAAATTAGCCACTCCTTGGACTTGATGACAGCTTTGCACACTCTTGGTATTCTATCACAACTCAGGATATGACCCATATGCAGACACAGGAGGTGGATAGTACAGTTCTCAGATACTTTATTATAATCACGGGGCAGGCAAAGGGCAGGTTGAGGACAGGCAGAGGTTCGTGATCAGGTCGGAGTCAGGCAGGTACAGGACGGCAGGCAGGCTCGGGGTCAGATCAAACAGAATGGTCAGAAGGGAAGAACTTGAGAAACGGGAAAGCATGCTGGTAAGAACCTGACGAGACAAACTGGCAACAGACAGAGAACACAGGTATAAATACACAAGGGATAATGGGACAGATGGGTGACACCTTGAGGGGGCTGGACACAAGCACAAAGACCGGCGAAACAGATCAGGGTGTGACACATTTTCTCAACCAACTGTCTTGAAGGAGTTCCCACATATGCTGAGCACTTGTTGGCTGCTTTTCATTCACTCTGCAGTCCAACTCATCCCAAACCATCTCAATTGGGTTGACTTCACGTGATTGTGGAGGCTAGGTCATCTGATGCAGGACTCCATCACTTTCCTTGGTCAAATAGCCCTTACACAGTCTGTTGAAAAACAACCAGATGGGATGGCGTATCGCTGCAGAATGCTGTGTGCCTTGAATTTAAAGAAAAATCACTGACAGTGTCACCAGCAAAACACCATCACACCTCCTCCTCCTTGCTTCACGGTGGGAACCACACATAAGGAGATTATCTGTTCAACTACTCCGTGTCTCACAAAGACACAGCAGTTGGATACAAAAATTTTAAATTTGGACCAAAGGACAGATTTCCACCAGTCTGGTGTCCATTGCTTGTGTTTTTTGGCCCAAGCAAGTCTCTTCTTTATATAGGCGTCCTTTTACTAGTGTTTTTGTTTTCAGCAATTCGACCATGAAGTCCTGATTAATGCCGTATGCAGTCTTCTCTGAACAGTTGATGTTGACATGTGTCTGTTACATTCATTTGGGCTGAAATCTGAGGTGCAGTTAACTCTAATGAACTTATTCTCTGCAGCAGAGGTAACTATGGGTCCTCCTTTCCTGTGGCGGACCTCATGAGAGCCAGTTTTATCATGGTGCCTGATGGTTTTTGTAACTGCACTTGAAGAAATCTTAAGTTCTTGAAATTTTCCAGATTGACTGACCTTCATGTCTTAAAGTAATGATGTGCTGTCATTTCTCTTTGCATATTTGAGCTGTTCTTGCCAATATGGACTAGGTATTTTACCAAATAGGGCTATCTTCTATATACACCTTAGTATTTGGTAGCATTGCCTTAAACAATTTAAACTTGGGTCAAACATTTCGGGTAGCCTTCCACAAGATTCCCACAACCAGTTGGGTGAATTTTGGCCCATTCCTCCTGACAGAGGTGGTGTAACTGAGTCAGGTTTGTAGGCCTCCTTGCCCGCACACGCTTTTTCAGATCTGCCCACACATTTTTCTATAGGATTGAGGTCAGGTCTTTGTGATGGCCACTCCACTACCTTGACTTTTTGTCCTTAAGCCATTTTGCCACAACTTTGGAAGTATGCTTTAAATTCCTAACTGATGTCTTGAGATGTTGCGCCTTCTTCACCACGCTGTCTATGTGGGTGGACCATTTCAGTTTGTCTCAAAGCACTCCATGATGATGGAAGTGAGTGCTACGGGGCAATAGTCGTTTAGCTCAGTTACCTTAGCTAAACGACTTACCTTAGCCTTTTGGGAACAGGAACTTTGGTGGCACTCTTGAAGCATGTGGGAACAGCAGACTGGGACAGGGATTGATTGAATATGTCCGTAAACACACCAGCCAGCTGGCCTGCGCAAGCTTTGAGGATGCGGCTAGGGATGCTGTCTGGGCCGGCAGCCCTGCGAGGTTTAATACGTTTAAATGTTTTACTCACGTTGGCTGCAGGGAAGGAGAGCCCGCAAGTTTTGGTAGCGGGCTATGTCGGTGGCACTGTATTGTCCTCGAAGCGAGCAATGAAGTTGTTTAGTTTGTCTGGGAGCAAGACATCGGTGTCCGCGACGGGGCTTGTTTTCTTTTTGTAATCCGTGATTGACTGTAGACCCTGCCACATATGTCTCGTGTCTGAGTCGTTGAATTGCGACTGTACTTTGTCTCTATGTAACAGTAGAACTTTAGACAGTCCCCTCGCCCATACCCGCGCGCGAACCAGGGACCCTCTGCACACAACAGTCACCCACGAAGCATCATTACCCATCGCTCCACAAAAGCCACGGCCCTTGCAGAGCAAGGGGAACCACTACTTCAAGGTCTCAGAGCAAGTGATGTCACCGATTGAAACGCTATTTAGCGCGCACCACCGCTAACTAAGCTAGCCGTTTCACATCCGTTACATCTATACTGACACTTAACTTGTTGATTGCCTTGCAGAGGGAATAGCTACACTGTTTGTATTCAGTCATGTTTCCGGTCGCCTTGCCGTGATTAAAAGCAGTGGTTTGCGCTTTCATTTTTGTGCGAATGCTGCCATCAATCCACGGTTTCTGGTTGGGGAAGGTTTTAATAAAATCTTGGCTGATTTCTTTTGATTTTCCCATGATGTAAAGCAAAGAGGCACTGAGTTTGAAGGTAGGCCTTGAAATACATCCACAGGTGCATCTCCAATTGACTCAAATTATGTCAATTAGCCTATCAGAAGCTTCTAAAGCCATGACATAATTTTCTGGAATTTTCCAAGCTGTTTAAAGGCACAGTCAACTTAGTGTATGTAAACTTCTGGCCCACTGGAATTGTGATACAGTGAAATAATCTCTGTAAACAATTGTTGGAAAAATTACTTGTCATGCACAAAGTAGATGTCCTAACCGACTTGCCAAAACTATAGTTTGATAACAAGAAATTTGTGGATTTGTTGAATAACGATTTTTAATGACTCCAACCTAAGTGTATGTAAACTTCCGACTTCAACTGTACCACCCGTACCTTGGCACAACACAACTTATTTGCTCAAACGCATTAAGAAGGAAAATATTCTCACAAATTGAAATGCATTCCAGGTGACTTCCTCATGAAGTTTGTTGAAAGAATGCCAAGAGTGTGCAAAACTGTCATCAATGCAAAGGATGGCTACTTCGAAGAATCTCATATAAAATATATTTTGATTTAACACTTTGAGTTACTACATGATTCCATATGTGTTAATTCATAGTTTTGATGTCTTCACTATTATTCTGCAATGTAGAAAATAGTAAAAATAAAGAAAAACCCTTGTCTGTCCAAACTTTTGACTGGTACTATATATTCTGTGGACAAGCCCCATCAAACTTAACACATGATTTTTATGTTTAGGAAATACCATCTGCTGTCAACTCAAGCAAACAACGTAAGTACAAAACATTTAACTTTAGGTCAATATGGAAGAGGGTTAGGGTTATTGTAAATGATTGTATTATAAACTGGGTGGTTTGAGCCCTGAATGCTGACTGTTGAAAGCCGTGGTATATCAAACCATATACCACGGGTATGACAAAAAATGAAAAATAATTATGTTGGTAACCAGTTTATAATAGCAATAAGGCACCTCAGAGGTTTGTGGCTATTTCACGGCTAATGACTGTATCCAAGCAATCCCTTGTGTCAAGCTTAAGAACAATCCTTAGTCGTGGTATATTGGCCATATATTGTGGGTGGCAGGGTAGCCTAGTGGTTAGAGCATTGGACTAGTAACCGAAAGGTTGCAAGTTCAAATCCCAGAGCTTGAAAGTAAGAATTTGTTCTTAACTGACTTATCTAGTAAAATAAAATAAAAAAAATATACCACACCTCCTTGAGCTGTATTGCTTAATTAGAAATATGTCTTATTGCAAGAGAATGTCATCACCTTTTACAAATAATTAACATGGGGACTCATGGGATATTATGGGAGTGGTTGCCTTTCTGATATGCCTGTTGCCTTTCTGATATGCCTGTTGCCTTACTGATATGCCTGTTGGCTGGAATGTAAGGTCTGTCCACTTAGATTTTATATCAGTCAAAACAGATTGATCCAAGGGTTATTCAATAGATCTCATTCAACTTTGGACATATATACGGATGCCTAGTGTAATATTCATGCACACTGAAAGCATTTGGAAGTTCAGTCAACTTTAAAAAATCAAGGCAAACAGCCTTACTGAACTTTGTGGAAGGAAAATTCTACAATAACACATTCCTGAGTTGTCTCAACACATTTGCCAAAGTTGAGAGAACTAGAAAATTATTTTGCAGCTGGTTCCATAGATCTTTTTAAAAGTTGACTCAACTTTTTATTTCAAGTCCTCTCAACTTTAAATATGTAAGGATATCATCAGCTTAACTATACATTTTAATTTCCATGAACGATGATATAGATGTTTTTCAACTATGGAAATTATTTTGACAGATGGCAGCAATATATATTTTTAGGGGGTTTTATAACAAGTATGTTAATGTTAGAGTCCCCTCTGACTCATCTCCCATTTCAGTCATGATTCAATTAATGGACCAGACATCTAGAACCTGTTTTAAACCAACATTCCACTCCATGTGCTCTGTGTCATTGCAAAACAATGAAACAACGTGTTGGGCATCTTTCTTTTGGTGTGTTTCAGAGTCAGTAGAAAGACCTCTTTAGTGTCCTAAGTTTTCATAACTGTGATCTTAATTGCCTACCATCTGTTAGTGTCTTAACGACTGTTCCACAGGTGCATGTTCATGAATTGTTTATGGTTCATTGAACAAGCATGGGAAACAGTGTTTAAACCCTTTACAATGAAGACCTGTGAAGTTATTTGGATATTTACGATTTATCTTTGAAACACAGGGTCCTGAAAAAGAGACTTTTCTTTTTTTTCTGAGTTAATATATTGTGGTAAAATGTGAGGTGTTGGGTTGAGCGTGCAGAGATTGCCACAGAAATGGGAGGCTTTCGTCCGCAAAAACAACTTTACTAAAACAGAAAATGAATAAAACAAAGAAAATCACATAGGTTTCGCTCAGTCCTTCTTCTCTACTTTTGCTTGGTGTCGGTCTCTCCACATTCTCTCCCACGGTGTGTCACCATGCTCCTTTTATTTGGCCTCCACGGCTGGTTGGCACTTTCCTCTAATTACCTCCACTTAGAGCTGTCCATGTCGGGCTGCCCAGCTCCCGTATTCCCAGCAGAGGGAGCCAACGTCACCTCACGTACCTCCCCTCTATTACCATCTCTACCTCCCCTCTATTACCATCCCCCGGGGTAGACCTCCTGGTCGCTGTAAGGACAGGAACCAGCGGGTGACACGGTCATATGTGTCCTTACCTCTTGCCATCCACACAAGGGGGGCATGGTCAGTGATTAGGGTGAACTTTCTCCCAAGGAGGTAATACTTGAGGGTGTCCAGTGCCCACTTCACGGCGAGGCACTCCTTCTTGACAATAGAGTATTTATTCTCCCTCGAGAGGAGCTTCCTGTTGACATGCATGATGGGGTGCTCCTCACCTTCCTGCTCCTGGGACAAAACGGTCCCTACACCTGTGTCAGATGTGTCTGTCTGGACCAGAAGGTTTTTTGAGAAGTCCAGTGTGACGAGTACCGGGTGCGAACATAGCGCATCCTTCAGGGTCTGGATGTCGCCTCTGTGTCCTTCATCCATCGCACTGTCTGGAGTAATCGTGCCTTTTTTCAGTCTGTGAAGGGAGAAGCAATTGCGGCAAAGGTAGATACAAATCTACTGTAGTACCCTGCTAACCCCAGGAATGACCTCACCTGCCTCTTGGTTCGGGGGACCGGCCATCCCCTAATAGCAGCAATTTTATTTTTTTTCCTTGGGGTTTCACATTTCCCCTCCCGATCTGATATCCCAGGTACTCCACCTCGGCGTAGCCAGGCTTGCACTTGTGGGGGTTCGCGGTCAGGCCTGCATCCCTTAGCGCATCAACCACGGCCTGTAACTTACAAAGAGGTGACTACCAACTGTCACTGTGCACAATGATGTCAGCTAGATAAGCAGCTGCGTACTCCATGTGCTGCCACAGGACACGGTCCATGAGTCGCTGAAAGGTCGCTCGTGCCCCGTGGAGCCCGAAAGGCAGAACCCGGTAGTGGAGAAGGTAGTCTTCTCCCAGGAGGTCACTGCCAGTGGCACCTGCCAGTACCCCTTCGTCAGGTCCAAACACATATACAGTGGGGCAAAAAAAGTATTTAGTCAGCCACCAATTGTGCAAGTTCTCCCACTTAAAAATATGAGAGAGGCCTGTAATTTTCGTCATAGGTACACTTCAACTATGACAGACAAAATAAGGAACAAAAATCCAGAAAATCACATTGTAAGATTTTTAATTTATTTATTTGCAAATTATGGTGGAAAATAAGTATTTGGTCACCTACAAACAAGCAAGATTTCTGTCTCTCACAGACCTGTAACTTCTTCTTTAAGAGGCTCCTCTGTCCTCTACTCGTTACCTGTATTAATGGCACCTGTTTGAACTTGTTATCAGTATAAAAGACACCTGTCCACAACCTCAAACAGTCACACTCCAAACTCCACTATGGCCAAGACCAAAGAGCTGTCAAAGGACACCAGAAACAAAATTGTAGACCTGCACCAGGCTGGGAAGACTGAACCTGCAATAGGTAAGCAGCTTGGTTTGAAGAAATCAACTGTGGGAGCAATTATTAGGAAATGGAAGACATACAAGACCACTGATAATCTCCCTCGATCTGGGGCTCCACGCAAGATCTTACCCCGTGGGGTCAAAATGATCACAAGAACGGTGAGAAAAAATCCCAGAACCACACGGGGGGACCTAGTGAATGACCTGCAGAGAGCTGGGACCAAAGTAACAAAGCCTACCATCAGTAACACACTACGCCGCCAGGGACTCAAATCCTGCAGTACCAGACGTGTCCCCCTGCTTAAGCCAGTACATGTCCAGGCCCATCTGAAGTTTGCTAGAGAGCATTTGGATGATCCAGAAGAAGATTGGGAGAATGTCATATGGTCAGATGAAACCAAAATATAACTTTTTGGTAAAAACTCAACTCCTCGTGTTTGGAGGACAAAGAATGCTGAGTTGCATCCAAAGAACACCATACCTACTGTGAAGCATGGGGGTGGAAACATCATGCTTTGGGGCTGTTCTTCTGCAAAGGGACCAGGACGACTGATCCGTGTAAAGGGAAGAATGAATGGGGCCATGTATCGTGAGATTTTGAGTGAAAACCTCCTTCCATCAGCAAGGGCATTGAAGATGAAACGTGGCTGGATCTTTCACCAAACACACCGCCCGGGCAATGAAGGAGTGGCTTCGTAAGAAGAATTTAAAGGTCCTGGACTGGCCTAGCCAGTCTCCAGATCTCAACCCCATAGAAAATCTTTGGAGGGAGTTGAAAGTCCGTGTTGCCCAGCAACAGCCCCAAAACATCACTGCTCTAGAGGAGATCTGCATGGAGGAATGGGCCAAAATACCAGCAACAGTGTGTGAAAACCTTGTGAAGACTTACAGAAAACGTTTGACCTCTGTCATTGCCAACAAAGGGTATATAACAAAGTATTGAGATAAACTTTTGTTATTGACCAAATACTTATTTTCCACCATCATTTGCAAATACATTCATTAAAAATCTTACAATGTGATTTTCTGGATTTTTTTTCTCATTTTGTCTGTCATAGTTGAAGTTTACCTATGATGGAAATTACAGGCCTCTCTCATATTTTTAAGTGGGTGAACTTGCACAATTGGTGGCTGACTAAATACTTTTTTGCCCCACTGTAATTGTGGTCCCACTTTACTAATTAGTGTCCCATAATACCTACGCCTATGTTACCTATACACATGGCAGTTGCATAGGCAGGTAAAGTGTAATTTGGGCCTACATGGTGGGTGGCAGCATAGCCTAGTGGTTAGAGCATTGGGAAATAAATATAATTGTGGTCCCACTTAATTGTGGTCCCATTTAATCAAGGTTGCAAGTTCAAATCCCCGAGCTCACAAGGGAAAAATCTGTTGTTCTGCCTCTGAACAAGGAAGTTGTTCCTAGGCCGTCATTGAAAATAAGAATTTGTTCTTAACTGACTTGCCTAGTTAAAAAAATAAAATACACTATATGCACATTGTTATATAATACTTACAACCTTTATTGAGATTGTAATCACACAATCTTAACTTTTTATAGGTGCCGTGCTTAATCTGCAAAAACAACAAATGTATTATGGCTAACTTCATCTCATTTGGGAGAAAACCCAAAGTCATCTTGTTTGGGCAATATCAGATACAGCTACGGTAGCTACAACCATCTGTCATTAATATTGTTGTCGATATTCAAGTACAGCAATGCCACATCCTATTTCCATGTTTCCTTTTCCTACTGTCTGTCAGGTTTCCAGGGCTTAATGTTGCTATTTAACTGTGCCCACTTTTGTTTGTCCACATTGGTCTGAAGCCTGTTGGATATGCATTGCTTACATTTCATCCTCAGCTGCTGTTGTTCCAAAAGACTTACCTGAGAGTGGGGATGGAGAAACGGCCTGTCCTGAGGACAGTGGGGATGGAGAAACGGCCTGTCCTGAGGACAGTGCAGCAACAGATAAGACAGAGCTGCAATCCACCTCAGCAGTATTGGGAAACATTCAGGAGAGTATGAACCAGGCATTTCTGGAGATGTTGGTAGAGAACATCATGAATGCCCAAACCTCAGCTTCTCCTACTGCATCACAGAGATTCAGTCTGGAAATCCTGCCTGACATCAGTATGGCTGTAGTGACTTTCCAAAATGTAAAAGGTAAACCATAAAACTGGGGGCTGGGGGTGGTGTAGTGTCACTGTTATTGTCACATCTTTGTTCAGTCATTGAAACCTAAGCAATATCTTAAGCGTATAATCTACCCTTTTCTTATTTGGCAGATACTGAGTACTTTATCTCAAACTGTATCAGCCACAAGATATTCAAGCAGAAAGAATTATCAGTAAAACTCCTGGAAATCACAGCAAAAGTGAAAGTTGAAAACATACCTCCAAATTACAGTTCAGACCATCTCCATCTCTACTATGAAAAAGAAGGTGAAGTTGTCGACCTTGAAATGTGTGAAGAGGACCAATCCGCTGTCATCACTTTCCAAGATCCACACGGTAAATGGTCATTCTTATTCTCTATGTTGTGACAGAGTTTTCCATAATGCAGGATGATATATTGATAGATATTTCTGTGTAATTAGCTGTTCACAGAGTCACAAAAAAGCACCACGATGAGAAGCAGCCTATCAAAGCTTTCCCATTTTATGAATCTCTGGGAACGGCCCTGTATGACAAAGATCAACCCACATTGAAACTCCCAGCTGCCTTCACTGAGAACATCGACCAGGCCATTTGGAGATACCTTTGTGACAAGCAAGAAGCTACTGCAACCATCAACAAGATTATGGCCGAAAACTTCTGCAAAGTAGACCTGCAACACCATACTGTCCTGTTAAGGCCCCTACCATCTCTACTCAAACAGAAAGATGTCAAAGCCAAGCATGTCCACCAGTGGAAGGACACTGTCAAGACTACCTTCACTCAAGCCTTGTCTAAATTCAAATCCTTGGAGCTGAATGTACAGGACTGTGCATGGGAGGAGTCTGAACAGGAGATCTGCAAGGCAATGTCTGGTGAGGCAGTGGTTGTAGTCCCTGATAAGGCCAAAGGTGCACTCATAGTGGTGGGCTTGGTAGATGAAGTGGATAGGCTCAGTCAGTCACTAAAGGAAATCATGGACAAGATTGCCAAAATAATTGAGAGGGAGAAGACTAGCAAGACAGAGGAGCTCCACCTAGCTCCATCTATCTACCATGTCATTTCTCAAGATGGTCTGCAAGGCAAGATTGCAGGTGAATACCCAGAACTGAAGATGGCATACAACCGTGAGAGCCAGAATGTGATCTTAACAGGCTTAATGCAAGAGGTGTGGGGTGCTAATAGGAAGATTATAGATGCGGTGTCGGCACTGAAACGGAAGAAGGTGGAAGTGAGCAACTATGTCCTTGAGTTTCTGCAGGAGGAAGACCAAGAAAAGCTTAGCAACTCTCTTTTCACGTCACAGAGTGTTAATGCAGCACTAGAAATAGATAGAAATGGCTTGGAGCTCCTGGCTGTCTCAGACCTGGCCTTGAGTGAAGCAAAACGCCAACTTGAAAAATGTTTGGTTTCCAAGTACATAGATGTTGAAGACTCCAATGTCCTGGAGATGTCAGGGTGGAAGGACCTTACCTCCCGTTTGGAAAAAACATACAACATTTTGTCTAGGACTTTCATGGTGAAGACGTCTGGTGTCCATCCAAATATAAAAGTGGTAGTGGCTGGCAATATGGACATTGTCAATTCAGTGCAAAAGGAACTTGGTGGCTTCTTATTTCAAAATGCTCCAGTTGATGAAATTCTTCAGATTAAGTCAAACGCCATTGTCAAATTCATCCAAGAAAAAGAGAGTGCTTGGTCCGATATAGTCAAAGGTGGAGTAAAGGTTTCTTTCAAGGATGAGGCCATTTGCTTTAGTGGCATCAGGGTTCATGTCTCTGACTGCTTGACCTTATTTAAAGACCTGGTATCATCAACATACTTTGATACTTTACAAGTCCCCGAACCTGGAGCAAAGAAGTTCTTCCAGGACGAGGAGGCCATGTATGTTGAAGCCGTTAAAATGAAGACAGCTTGTGTAGTCCAGCTGGTGGATGAGATGCATCTGGTGAGCAATGACAAGACAGTCCAGGCTATGGAGGAAATGGTGCCAAAAGAGTTTGGGAACCATGGGGGAAATAATCTGCAACAACATCTGGCCATATCCACAGAGACCCAGCATTATAGATGGGAGCAGAGCACAAATGGGTCAGAGAGAGCGCAGACCAAAGAGGGGCTGACCATCACACTGATGAAAGGAAACATCCAAGATGCTTTGGTAAAATGTTATCATTATGTCTTTGCTCTCTTATAAATGTCAGTCTTACTAAAATCAAATCAGATAATTATTTTGAATAGTCTGGTATAGTTTACCTTAGGTATCATACATGTATTCAGAACCCTTGACTTTTTCCAAATTTTGTTGTTACAAGCTTATTCTAAAATTGATTAAATATTTGTTTCCCTCATCAATCTATACACAATATCCCATAATGACAAAACAAAACAGATTTTTAGAAATGTTTTCAAATGTCTAAATAAATATATAAATATATCACATTTACATAAGTATTCAGACCCTTTACTCAGTACTTTGTTGAAGCACATTTGGCAGCGATTTTTGGGTATGACGCTACAAGCTTGGCACGCCTGTATTTGTATTTCTTCTCTGCAGATCCTCTCAAGCTCTGTCAGGTTGGATGGGGAGTGATGCTGCACAGCTATTTTAAGGTCTCAGAGATGTCCGATCGGTACAAGTCCAGGCTCTGGCTGGGCCACTCAAGGACATTCAGAGACGTGTCCCAAAGCCACTCCTGCGAAGTCTTGGCTGTGTGCTTAGGGTCGTTCCTGTTGGAAGGTGAACCTTGGCCCCAGTCTGAGGTCTTGAGCGCTCTGGATCAGGTTTTCATCAAGGATCTCTCTGTACTTTGCTCCGTTCATCTTTCCCTCGATCCTAACTAGTCTCCCAGTCCCTGCCGCTGAGAAACATCCCCACAGCATGATGCTGCCACCACCATGTTTCACCGTAGGGATGGTGCCAGGTTTCTTCAAGATGTGACACTTGGCATTCAGGCCAAATAGTTCAATTATGGTTTCATGAGACCAGATAGTCTTGTTTCTCATGGTCAGAGTCCTTTAGGTGCCTTTTGGCAAACTCCAAGCGGGCTGTCATGTGCCTTTTACTGAGGAGTGGCTTCCGTCTGGCCAGTCGACTATAAAGGCCTGATTGGTGGAGTGCTGCAGAGATGGTTGTCCTTCTGGAAGATTCTCCCATCCCCACAGAGGAACTCTGGAGCTCTGTCCAGAGAGACCATCTCCCCAATCTCCCCAGATTGCTCAGTTTGCCGGGGGCGGACAGCTCTAAGAAGAGTCTTGGTGGTTCCCAACTTCATTCATTTAAGAATGATGGAGGCCACTGTGTTCTTGGGGACCTTCAATGTTGCAGACATTTGTCGGTACCCTTCCCCAGATCTGTACCTCGACACAATCCTGTCTCGGAGTTCTACGGACAATTCCTTCGAACTCATGGCTTGGTTTTTGCTCTGACATGCACTGTCAACTTTGGGACCTTATATAGGCAAGTGTGTGCCTTTCCTATTCAATTGAATTTACCACAGGGGCACTCCAATCAAATTGTAGAAGCATCTCAACGCTGATCAATGGAAACAAAATGCACCTGTGCTCAATGTAAAATCTCATAGCGAAGGGTCTGAATACTTATGTAAATAAGGTATTTCTGTTTTTTATTTTTAATAAATGTGCAAACATTTCTAAAAAGCTGTTTTTCTCTTTGTCATTATGAGGTATTGTTTGTAGATTGATGAGGGAAAATGTTAATTTGTTACATTTTAGAATAAGGCTGTAACGTAATGAATTGTTGAAAAAGTCAAGGTGTCTGAATACTTTCCAAATGCACTGTATCTGTTACAGACTGAGGTTGTTGTGAATACAGTCGGTAATGACCTGATACTGGATAGTGGAGCAGTCTCCACTGCACTCCTTAATGCTGCTGGCCCCGAACTTCAGGAACTGATAAACCAACATGCCACTGCTGGCAAGGTTGGGGAAGTCATCATCACCAAAGGCTGCAACCTCAAAAGCAAGCTGGTCTTTCATACCATTGCTCCTAGATGGAGTAATGGACAAGGAGCAACACAGAAGGTAGAATAAAAAAACAAAAATGCACACAGGAGGAACTCAAAATCCCAAAACACCCCACGGCCATCTAAAAATAAAAAATAAAGTTTAAATTAAGTGCTTAATAAAATATAGTAGTATTTACACAGCACATACAGAACTGGCATTTCATAACTCTGTCTACCTTTACTGAAACATTTACTGGAAAACCATGTGTTGTTCCTCAACTGAGAACTAAAATGAATATTTGTATTTCACATACCATGCCAATACAATGTAAACACACAATACTATACAAACATGCTCAATGAAATCACAAAGATTTAAACAACTTTGCAGCAATTCCTTTATGAAAAACATGTTTACCTGACATCTTGCAGACATTGAGTGAGATCGTAAAGAAGTGCTTGGTTCTGGCGGAGCAGCAGCAACTAATGTCAGTGACCTTCCCCGCCATCGGCACAGGAAACCTGGGCTTCCCCAGAGTCCTGGTGGCCTCTCTGATGCTGGATAAAGTCCTCAAATTCAGCAGTAAGATGAACCCCAAGCATTTGAAGGAGGTGGTGTTCATCCTCCACCCAAGTGATGTTTCGACTTTCAAGGTATAAGGCCAAACTGAGTGACTTTAAATATACACAAATAACGTTTAGAGTGCGTTTGATAACCAGGTGGTAATCAAATAAGTCATATGTGAATGCAGTTGAATTGGTCAAACGGTATTGCATTGAATTAGTATTTTTAAACGTTCTCTGTTTCCCTGTCAGGCTTTCACTGACGAATTTAACAAAAGGTTCATGACCCAGTCTGCAATTTCAAAGGGCTCAGCATCCACTCAACAAGGTAAAGGTGCAGCTCATATAATCCTCATAACAAGGGAGGATTTGCAGCTCTTAGCATTAAAACCTTGTAATTTACCAATTTGAGCGTGATGGTACGGAGCAATCTTAGCTTACCCTCAGTTTAGGAGATGACCATGCAGCTGGTCATTTGAAATGGGTTATTCCAGTCAATGAGTTTGGTTTGTGTGCACGCATCTTTTCTCAGAGTTGTAGAAGTGTCTACAGAGATGAAAGCTTCTTAATGTTTATATTCCAATAATTCAGTTGACTTTCGATATAAACACGAAGGTACTTCACTGTCTGACACAATGCCAACTTTCTCCTCCTTGATTTTTATCAGGAGGAGCTTGTTCTTTTCTGTCTAAGATGATTTATCTGCTATTATTTATCAGCTTGTACACCACTTATTTCCTACTGGTAGGTCTTTTCTCTAAGGTCACATCAAGCTCAGGGATGCATGAGACAAAGATGGGAGGGGTGGTTATACAGGTCGTCACAGGAGACATAACCAAAGAGACTACTGATGTCATCGTCAACTCCACCAATAAGACCTTCAACCTTAAGACAGGTACATCCAACCTTACCTCTGTCTCACCTGAGGTTCCATGTTTTAGGTTAAACGTTCAACAACAACAGCAGTTTTATTGGTTTTATCAGTAGGTTTTATTGGGGGATTTAGTATGCGTGGGATTCAGCAAGTCATTATTTGTGTCACCTCCCACTGGGCTCACACTGGTTGAATCAACGTTGTTTCTACGTCCATTAAATTACAACCAACATGGAATAGACGTTGACTTAACTTCTGTGCCCAGTAGGCTGTAATGTGCAACAATGTAGTTTATCTTAATGAGCTGTGTTAGTAATTAAGAATGAAGTCTCTCACACTTTTTTGGGACATTAGCCTAGAGATGGTTTAAGTTCAAATCAGCAAACTGTTCAACTGACTCTCAACAAACTGTTTAACTGACTATCAACTAACCTTAACCCTAAGTTGTTGCATATCTGCAGAGTTGCAGTTGATTGTTTGGTGATGGTAAAACTATCTATAGGGGATCATTCAAAAAAAGTGGGACCAAAATGTTTTTTCCAATAACAACCTGGATGGTCAAGAGGAGAAGACACCAAGATATGTGACTCCAAAAGACAAGCTTGAATAACCCTATCTTAATAATAATGTGATTTTCCAAATAATTGGCACTACATACACAGTGTATTTGGTCATTGTAGCAAAATGTAGTGTAGCATCCCTTAGCTAGTCAAGACCGATACATGCAGAGGTGTGTACTTTTAAAAACATTCTTCTCTTATTCTTCTCCAGGGGTGTCGAAAGCCATTCTGGATGCGGCTGGTCCAACTGTTGAGGCAGAATGTCAACAACTCAGTAAAACCAGTTATAATGTTGTCACTGTATTTAGTTTAAGAACTTCTATCCCTGAATCTCTGCATATGAATGTGACCCTGTTGCAAAATTGTGACTGACCGGCTCAAATCGGTCTTGTGTAGCAAAATGTTATATCATACACTGCATTTTTGAGGAACAATGGGAAAGTAATTCTGCTTTGAATGTTGATAAACTTGTAAACTCACTTTTGAGAAAAGGGCCGTTGAATGTTTTGGCACCTACAGGAGAGCTCTCCTTTGTCTACACCCATTGGGTTATGGTATACTTCCAATTTTAGAAATGAATTTGCACTGCCGCTTATATGCTGGTCTGGGAAATGCTTGTCCCCTTATGAAATTCAAAACATACCCTTATTTTTCTTAAATTACATACACATAAGTATATCTAAATATGCAATTAAGGGATAGTGCAAGATTCTCGCAGTTAGGCTGTTTTTCTACTTACCGAGAGCAAGGTGAAGTCTTTGTCTCTGCGTGCAGTATGAAGTATGTGTAAATAAATAACCCATCAACTTTATTTCCAGCAGCCCAACCTATAAAAGATATGATTTTGACTGAGCCAGGCAACCTGCAGAGTAAGAAGATCCTTCACCTGGTTGGCATCAGTGACCCTCAGAACATCCAGGAGTGTGTCAAGGATGCACTTAAAATGTGCGCAAGGAAAGACTTCACATCCATCTCATTTCCTGCTCTCGGCACAGGTGAGTCACACAACCAGAGAACACGACTGACCGTATACAGAGTATAGGAGAAATATCAAATAACATTGATATTGCATTTGTTAGACAGAATAACACTTGACTTAAAGCCTAATATTATTATTTTTGTTCTAAGCATGTATGAACATTTATAAAGTCGTGTTATATTGAATCCCAATTCTAATTCAAACAGTCACAATTTCCATTTTAATTCCAATTCAAATATACTTTTTTAAGGCCAAGGCAATGTACAGGTGAGCCAGGTGGCAGACGCCATGTTCGATGCGCTAGTGGAAGTAGTGGCCAAGAAGTCAGTGAACACCTTGAGGCTGGTCCGGATTGTCATCTTTCAGACTGCCATGCTGACTGAATTTTACAACAGTATGCTGAAGAAGGAAAACACAGATGTTCAGGAAGAGGAGGACACTGATGCACAGGAGGCGGTCACTGACCTTCAAGATGAAGGCAGTCTGTTTAAAGCCTTTGAAAACATTGGCACCAGAATAAAATGTATGGGATGCCTTTATTAACTTGAGTATATATAGTATATAACATGTTTAAATTCGCTAGGTGTCTTCGTTATTACATGATAACTGAAACACTTTCAATGTCAATTTGTTCATTTTTTTTGTTTACAGAATTTTTTTACAGAAAGAGTTTTAGATAAACAGCTGCATTAACTGGGACTTATTACAATCTGTTCATATTCTTACAGCAATTTTCATTAGGAGTAAAGGTAATAAGCCACAAAAGCCTGAGAGATTTGTCTTCATGGATAAAGAAGTGGATCCGACTTGCTTCCACATCTGTGGGGATTCTCAGGCTAAAGTAGATGAAGCCAAGCAGTGGGTCAAGGACCTGATCTTGAAGGAGCAAGACAGCTCCATCATCACTGACGATGCCATCATCAACTTAACCACTTCTGACCGCCAGTGCATTAGTAACATGATCAACACCATGGGAGTGAGAGTGGAACAGGAGTCATCTCAAGACAAGCTGACTATAGAGGGCATCACCAAAGACGTGCTCAAAGTTACTAATGAAATCCAGAAGATGCTCCAAAGGATCCGTAGTGAAGAGGAACTCAGTAGGAGTGCTGAGCTAGCCAGCACCGTGGTGGAATGGCAGTACCAGCAGCAGGGAGGGCAGTACCAAAGCTTTGACCTCATCCATAACTTCCATCTGGAGCAGGCAAATGAGACCAAGAAGCAGCATGTGGAGGTCACTATCCAAGGTCGGATGTACAAGGTCACCCTGCCAAATGGGCCTGCGACAGATAACCATGGCAACAGCCTCGATATCAGACGCATTGACAAAGCAGGTACCTATCCTTTTGGCCTTCCATGTGAACTTGAACAACAATTTTCAAGAAATCAATGCACCACATTCACATTCTCTAAAGCGTTCTCTTGGGAGTTTATGATTGGCTAAGATTGATATTGATGCATGTGAATTCCAATAACTTTTATTTTGATATTGCTTGCTCATTATCTATGGTCCTCTTGGTTGGGAGTAAGCCATTCATACACATGAGGATAGCATTCCCACTGTTGTATTCCCATTATAGTACTAACAAGAATTTACAACAATGTAAAGCCTGTGTGTTTGTCTGACCTTCGTTATTCAACCGTATTCTCCAGCTCATGACAGTCTTCCTCAGTATTGGGATACCATGCCAGACAACTCTTTATGCCAGTCCTTCCCCATCCAGCCAGGAACCTCTGAGCATGATGAGGTCCTAGGCCTGTTTCAGGCCACTTGCCAAAACAGCGTTCTAAAGGTATCTATCTCTGCTGCTAAATGTATTTCAATACAAGTTAAATGAAGAGGTGCAATTAAAAAAGACACAACACTCAGATCTCTCCATTGTTATATCACCAAGAATCACACACTCCCTTTCAATTCCACCCCTGGTTACATACACATTCTTGCTGGGCCTGCCAAATGGAATGGTTACAGTTGTTATAATGTAATCAATTGGCCATGTTCTTAATGGAATGAGTTGTGCTTTTTAATCCAGATCTAGGCTTAATCTGGGTTTTGAAAACCGGTCATATTAGAGTAGGACATCTAGCTGTATTGACAGTCTTTTTGCATATGAATGTGTGGTTTTCCCCCTTCCTTCAGATTGAGAGGATCCAGAACCCAAGCCTGTGGAGGAATCTACAGATCAAGAAACAAGAAATGGATTCCAAGAACTGTCACCAGAACAATGAGAAGAGGCTGTTCCATGGAACTTGCCCCCTAATCATAGATACAATTAACGCAAACGGGTTCAATCGGAGCTACGCTGGGAAAAATGGTAAGATGTACAAAATGACAAACACCAGAGTTATAAAGTAGTGCCAAAAACCTCCGTTTTTATATGGGTATTACAAAATCAGATCAAATGATCAACAGGTGTGAGTATTAGGAAAGTGTACTCATTTTGGTTTTGCCACTAACGTAGCAACTACATCTGTAAGACTCACCAACGAAAGTTAGGCTAAAATAACAAACACTAGTTAGCCAGCTAGCTAAGTTCTCTGACCCCTCCTACCACTCAGCAGAAGTCTATGATAATAATGTCATCACTTTTTGCAGCGGCAGTGTATGGAAACGGCACCTACTTTGCAGTTGAAGCCAGCTACTCTGCCGATGACACATACTCAGTCCCAGATTCCCAAGGGCAGAAGCACATGTACCTGTGCCATGTTCTGACCGGAGATTTTACAAAAGGACAACAAGATATGATTGCGCCTCCAGCTAAAAGCAAATCAACTACTCAACTCTATGACAGCGTGACAGACAACCCAACAGCACCATCCATGTTTATTGTATTCAACGACATTCAGGCTTATCCTGCGTACTTGATCACTTTCATCTAGACAATTAAAGGAGCATTTACTATCTTACTATCATAAGTATAACTTTTCATATGCTTCTTTAAAAATGTTAGGCTTTCTCTATGGTTATAGTTATCTCTTTTACAGATTATTATATAGCAAATCAAGATGACTTTTTTTCTCAATAAATCAGGGTTCCCCTGTTTACTTACAGTTTTGGTTTATGTACAGTATGTGCATTTTCAGAACGCTTAGTACAAAAATCTAAATAGATAATTTTAAAAAAGCTGTTTTAAGACTCTAAGCACATTTTCAATTGACTAAGTACAACACACAAAATCGTAGTAACTTTTTTTGCCAAACTTAATCAGTTTAATCTATAATACATGTTCATAAGGTAATTACTCTTCGCAATGCTCAAATTTCTTGATATGATTGTCTTCTAATTTATTAAAACACAGTTTACTATTACTTAGTCTGACTGTTCTCACTTGATAATCACTTAACCGTTTGGTAAACCTATAGATTTTAAACTGGTTTGTCTTCTACAGACTTTGAGAATTACATAATGAGAATGTAGGTTTGTAAAATAGAAACATATAAAGCATGATATATTGTAATGGACCGTAAGTAAGCATTTCACTGTTAGTCTACACCTGTTAACGAAGCATGTGACAAATAGCATTTGATTTGAAGTACTATTATGATGATGACTATAAGGATTTTACTTCACAGTAAGTTTGACAAAATCTGATATTGACAAGATCAGAGATGTACTGTATTTAACAAATGCATCCTCTCATACCATCCTTTCATACCACTTGTCATGACTGTCCTGATCAGGTCAGGTTACAGGAGACCACCACCCTACAGATTATCTCTCAACCCCAACAGAGGAGGAGAGATCTAGGGGTCTGAAGATGTGGGGGTTTTATGACCCCTCACGCCCCTAGTAAATCTTAGGCCACACAACATTCTTGTGTCCCCTCAATATGGAGAACCAGTCTCAATGTTAAACATGAAATAAAGGGACTTTGGAACAATGGTTTCCGTCAGGCACAATGGTGGTCATGACGATAGATGGAATATGAAAATGTATGTCATTTTTGTTTTGTTATTAAAGGTTAATAGATTACGTTATTACGAAAACATTGTAACGTGAAGAGTTTTTTCCTAGTATATGTTTGATGTTTATACATTGTACGTTGGAAAATGTGGAAAATGTCCAAATCAAAGGGAATGTTTTGGTAAAGATGAAATGTAAAACCTAGACCTTGCTCTTAACTTGGTATGCCCAGAGAATTGCCCTAAAGGCGGTTACGCCCACTTCTGATCCAAGGGTATAAAACTTGTGAGTGAAGAATTAACAGTTATGACAAAGTGACCCCAGCTGCAGCCAAGGTCTAAAAAGTCAACAAACCCAAAACGCAACACAAGCTTGAAGACAAAGAAATTGTTTTCTACCCAAGCTACGGATGAGTAGCTGTGTCTAAGCAGATGAATTCAAGCCGGACCACCTAGCATCCAATCCCCATCGAATCGTGGTATCTAAAAGGTTTCATTCCTATGCTGTGAGCTCTGAGCTACAGAGTTGTCTGTCCTCAGAAGACCCCTTCCAGAGCAAGGGTGAGGGAGCAGACCATTAAGCCAAAAGGACATTGACATCGTGAGGACGACCAGAGAGGTGCGCCGGAGAAATGCGTCATTAAGCAGCCTGAACGGTCCACGCAGAGAATCCACCTTCCCCACGTAATTACATCATTATATTCTGACCAATAAGAACGGCAGTTTGGGGCAAGGCTAGGGTTAGAATAAGCATAGCTGACAAATTCACCCAAATGTATATTTCTCTCGGGTACTTTCTTTTTTCTCTCTCTCTTTGAAATCCCCATTTTGGGTAACACGCGCCATAGTGTGTTGGCCCGTTATACTAAGTTCTAGTCAATAGCCTAAGTTCGCATCAATATGCAACGTTCAGAACGAGATTGTAGAGGTAACTGATTAATTGGCGGCTGTTGTAAAATCGATATTCTTTGAGTTTGGAAAATAGAAACTCAATAAAACTTATTTTCCCATGGTGCCCAAGGTTAATTTGTTTTTTTTACCTTTATTTAACTAGGCAAGTCAGTCAAGAACAAATTCTTTTTTTCAATGACGTCCTAGGAACAGTGGCCTGTTCAGGGGCAGAACTACAGATTCGTACCTTGTCAGCTCGGGGATTTGAAATTGCAACCTTTCGTTACTAATCCAACGCTCTAACCACTAGGCTACCCTGCCGCCTCTACACTCTAACCAGTAGGCTACCCTGCCGCCTCTACACTCTAACCAGTAGGCTACCCTGCCGCCTCTACACTCTAACCACTAGGCTACCCTGCCGCCTCTACACTCTAACCAGTAGGCTACCCTGCCGCCTCTACACTCTAACCAGTAGGCTACCCTGCCGCCTCTACACTCTGCCCACAAATGTTCTATAGGATCGAGGTCAGCGCTTTGTGATGGCCACTCCAATACCTTGACTTTGTTGTCCTTAAACCATTTTTCCACAACTTTGGACATTTGGAAGACCCATTTGCGACCAAGCTTTAACTTCCTGACTGATGTCTTGAGATGTTGCTTCAATATATCCACATAATTTTCATTCCTCATGGTGCCATTTATTTTGTGAAGTGCACCAGTCCCTCCTGCAGCAAAACACCCCCTCAACATGATGCTGCCACCCCTGTGCTTCACAGTTGGGATTGTGTTCTTCGGCTTGCAAGCCTCCCCTTTTTCCTTCAAACATAACGATGGTCATTATGGCCAAACAGTTCTATTTTTGTTTCATCAGACCAGAGGACATTTCTCCAAATAGTACAATCTTTGTCCCCATGTGCAGTTGCAAACCGTAGTCTGGTGGCCCATCAGAAAGTCCAGGACCCAGTTGCACAGGGCGGGGTCAAGACCCAGTTGCACATGGTGGGGTTAAGACCCAGGGTTACGAGCTTAATGCCGAGGTTGGAGGGTACTATGGTGTTAAATGCTGAGCTGTAATCGATGAACAGCATTCTTACACAGGTATTCCTCTTGTCCAGATGGGTTAGGGCAGTGTGCAGTGTGATTGCAATTGCGTCGTCTGTGGCCCTGTTGGGGCAGTAAGCAAATTGGAGTGGGTCTAGGGTGTCAGGTAGAGTGGAGGTGATATGATCCTTGACTAGTCTCTCAAAGCACTTCATGATGACGGAAGTGAGTGCTACGGGGCGATAGTCGTTTAGCTCAGTTACCTTAGCTTTCTTGGGAACAGGAACAATGGTGGCCATCTTGAAGCATGTGGGAACAGCAGACTGGGAAAGGGATTGATTGAATGTGTCCGTAAACACACCAGCCAGCTGGTCTGCGCATGCTCTGAGGACGCGGCTAGGGATGCCGTCTGGGCCGGCAGCCTTGCGAGGGTTGACATGTTTAAATGTTTTACTCATGTTGGCTGCGGTGAAGGAGAGCCCACAGGTTTTGGTAGAGGCTGTGTCAGTGGCACTGTATTGTCCTCAAAGCGAGCAATGAAGTTGTTTAGTTTGTCTGGGAGCAAGACGTCGGTGTCCGCGACGGGGCTGGTTTTCTTTTTGTAATCCGTGATTGACTGTAGATCCTGCCAAATACATCTCGTGTCTCAGCCGTTGAATTGCGACTCTATTTTGTCTCTATACTGATGCTTAGCTTGTTTGATTGCCTTGCTGAGGGAATAACTACACTGTTTGCATTTATTCATGTTTCCGGTCGCCTTGCCCTGGTTAAAAGCAGTGGTTTGCGCTTTCAGTTTTGCGAGAATGCTGCCATCAATCTACTGTTTCTGGTTGGGGAAGGTTTTAATAAAATCTTGGCTGATTTCTTTTGATTTTCCCATTATGTCAAGCAAAGAGGCACTGAGTTTGAAGGTAGGCCTTGAAATACATCCACAGGTACACCTCCAATTGACTCAAATTATGTCAATTAACCTGACAGAAGCTTCTAAAGCCATGACATCATTTTCTGGAATTTTCCAAGCTGTTTAAAGCCACAGTCAATTTAGTGTATGTAAACATTTGACCCACTGGAATTGTGACACAGTGAATTATAGGTGAAATAATCTGTCTGTAAATAATTGTTGGAAAAATAGTATAGTTGTTAGCAAGACATGGAGTGGTTGAAAAATGAGTTTTAATGACTCCAACCTAAGTGTATGTACACTTCCGACTTCAACTGTACACTACAATACTGTAAAATGCATCACATGATTACAATACAGGTGGAAGGTGTATGATTGCCATCCCCATAACTGTGCCATCCCCATAACTGTGCCATCCTCCTTCAAGCCATGGATAAGGATAACATAACATTAATCCAGACCTATGCCAGGATTGGATTCGCGCAGCCAAAAGGTTTTTCCCCAGGTGCATGAACATTGAGGACATTTACTACAATGGCAAAATGCACAAGACGGGCGTGATGCGAACTAGTGCCTGATAAACATTGTTTCTTTTATTCATTCATTTTTTTAAATTGGATTAAAGTACACCAACTATATGTCGTAATTACATCTGGACAATATATTTATTATGCCTGTGGAAATTAGATTTCCAGTCAATTTTGATGGGTAGTGCAAGTGTATTGCCTAATGTGAAAACAATTTTATACCTTCATTTAATTAGGCAAGTCAGTTAAGACCTCATTCTTATTTTCAATGACAGCAGGTTAACTGCCTTGTTCAGGGGCAGAAGGACAGATTTTTACCTTGTCAGTTTAGGGATTCAATCTAGAATCCTTTCGGTTACTAATCCAACACTCTGACCACTGGGCTACCTGCCTCTGTAGCATATTACATTCAAATGGCAGTTTTGCTATTCGATTAACTGGTTATTAAAACAACTAAATTGAGAAGATACAGTATCATTATGTTGTGTTGGTATTTCCTACTAATGTATATTTTAGATCAATGGTTGTGTGGTGAAAGACGTCTGGAGACTAAATTAATGTACAGTAAAAGGTTTGCTGCATTACAAGTGTTACCAGTTTGGAGTTTTCTACTGAGTTTTTAAAACAGCATCAAAGAGATTTTAAAAAATGAACTCACCACAGGTTTGAGTGAGAATAGACACTAGGGGCCTTTAGCCTCAGTTACAAGTGCATCATTGTTGTGATGTTGTCAACACACCCGTCTATACTGCAGCTTGAGCTGTGTGTCCAAGGTGTGACGGTAGAGGGCAGCATAGTTCTACGTTTGAGCCTTTAACTTTTCTGCTTCTCCAGTGACTGATAGGGATATTACAAACAACCCTTCTCTTGTCCACCCCCACCCACAAACACTTCCCTTAGATATCAGTCACACACACACACACACACACACACACACACACACACACACACACACACACACACACACACACACACACACACACACACACACACACACACACACACACACACACACACACACACACACACACACACACACACACACACAATCAAACACATACTCTCCCCATCATTCCACATGCTGCCGCACTACAATCTGAGCTCAGGCCCGGTTTCACAAAGTGACCCTTTAACCCTGTACAGGGAGTTGCTGAGAGAGAGAGGGATGGAGGAGGGAGAGGACAAACAGAGGGAGGAGAGGACCACCCAGCACAGTGCTATGGAATACAAAGGGCATGGGGAGACGAGCTGTGTGTGCGTGTGCAGATCTGGAACCCAGGCATGTAAATCGGTGTATTTTTGCCCAGCAACTGTCCAATGCTGCTTACAGTTTCCCCCACTCTCGCTGCCCCCGTATTGACATAAAGCAGGCAGGCCCAAAAATAACACCAACACGACCAGTTTGGATTCGCCGGGGCAAATGATTGGTCTTAACAGCAGGTAGCCAGGTAGGAGGGTGCAGACAGACAGGAAATGGCCAGAGTCTTGTCTCCGTATGACCCGACAGTTTCCTATTTACAGTATGCATTTATAGGCAACCATTATGTTTCTCCACCTAGCTATTTTGTCCAGTAGAAATAGAGTACCTGGGCGTAACATGTTTGGATCATCTAAGAGGAAATAACTCAATATTCTATTTAAACTTTATGTAAACTCATTACAGGCAGACTCAAGCAGACAGAGATAATGTATTAGCATTGGAGAGTTCTGGAGATGGTGAGAATGAGAAGCAATGGGAGGAAAAGAAGGGTGAGTACGAGGGATGAATCTGTAAATCTGTCTTTCCCATAGACTTAGTTAGACAACTCGTCTTTCTATCTGTCCCATTATGGCGTCTTTGGGCAGTGCCATTGGAGCCATTTCTATATTGAAGTCGTCCATTTTCGTCTTTTGTGTAAGAAAAAAGTGTAAAGCTAATATTGGTGATTTACCTGCAGTGCTGGAATCTTGTATGATGTTTATTTATTGTGGCCACTAGATGGCGGTGATATATCTTAAAGCTGTTTACAAACACTTCAGGTGGCCTAGGTAGCCAAGTGGTTAGAGTGTTGGACTAGTAACCAAAAGGTTGCAAGATCAAATCCCTAAGCTGACAAGATAAAAATCTGTCGTTCTGCCCCTGAACAAGTTAACCCACTGTTCCTAGGCCATCATTGAAAATAAGAATGTGTCCTTAACTGACTTGCCTAGTTAAACAAAGGTAAAAAAAAATCTGAAGAAAAAGACAATGCTCTGTCATTGGCTGAGCACTCCCAAGCCACAGAATCCCCACCCTGTTGACAACTTTAAAATGGTGAAAGCCCTCAGTAGCCATGTCCATGCTAAAATGGGTTGTTTCCTAAATGAGTCCTCTAACTATCTCTATTGTCTGTCCTTTTTCAGAACTCACACTACAGTTGATTGTGAGTGAGCAGGGAGAGGAGAAGAAAAAGGGAGAGGAGGAGCACAGGGGGTGATGATGGACAAAAAGAAAGACAGAGGGAGGGAGAAAGGGAGAGGAGGAGAGGGAGTCCATAAATGAGACAAAAGGAGGTATACAGACATGTCAAGGTGTATGATGAATGGTTGGAAACTGTCTGAATAACAAACAAGGTTCCACTAGCCATTTAAACAGAGCCCTCATCTCCTCCATCCAGTCCAGGGTTGTGTTCATTAGTCACTCAACGGAAGAAATGGACTAAAACAGGGAACTACCTGAATGGTCATTTTCGCTTTCCTTTGCAAAATGTTTTGCTACGGTGTGCCCTAATGAACATGACCCTGGCGATTGCTCAGTGTCTCTCTGCTGGTCATCTTGCTTCCCTCAGGCCCAGCTGACCTTTCCATGACCCTGGTCCAGTCAGTGGTGACACCCAGGAACACCCAGCGACCGCTCCCACTGAACAACAGCCTCTTTAAGATCCACAGCCCCAGACAGCCTTGACTGCAGGGACAGGGGGCTGAGGACCGGGGCTAGCCTGACTCAACCATCCCCGTCCGGGTGTAACCAAACCCCCAGGTCAGTCCCGACACAGCGGCCCCTCTATACGGCCCGTTTGTGTACCTGCTTGTTTCCCCTTATTACCACATGACCACATTACTCATTAACCATGAGCCTCAGGGTGTTTCTGGCTATATTTAAGAGTCGGATAATGCTGAATTTCAGGGGGATTTTTCCTGTCAGGCTATTGGTCTGATTCAGAAACTAAGTCCAGGAAAACAGACAGACTGACTGCGCCTCAGTGGTCAACCAGAACGTGTTAATGTGAGAATAAATAGCAGTTTCATCAACACTTAAGAGTTCTTGAGGGGGGAAAGTGGCTTCCACAATAGAGAGGGAAGGTGAATGGTGTTAGTAAATAGATGGTGCAGGTGTGTGTGTGTGTGTGTGTGTGTGTGTGTGTGTGTGTGTGTGTGTGTGTGTGTGTGTGTGTGTGTGTGTGTGTGTGTGTGTGTGTGTGTGTGTGTGTGCGTGTGTGTGTGTGTGTGTGTGTGTGTGTGTGTGTGTGTGTGTGTGTGTGTGTTGTGGGTCTCAAACAAAAACCTGACCCTCGGTGCCCGTAGCACCTGTGTTTGCTCTCGCCTGTGTGTTTGCGTATGTGTGTGTGTGGTTGTGCGTGCACCGTGTGACCGTGGGTCTGACCTGACCACTTCCAAATCCACTGGGGTCAGTAACAGGTCTCTGTTATTGAGCGATCTGAGAATAAACTCTACTGTGCTGTCCACATATGACTCATGTCCTTACTGTTCCTCTCCTCTGCTTAGACTCAGCACTATTAGTGTCAAAACTGTTTAATATCACTTGGAGGTACTAATATGTAGAGAATAAGCTAAAACACAGATTTACAGTACACCCCCCCCCCCGCACACACACACCCCCACACACACACCCCCACACACACACACACACACACACACACACACACACACACACACACACACACACACACACACACACACAGGCATGCAGAAACTCACACACACCCTCACAGGCGATGTCATTCTTCTGCCAGCGTATGAATGCTGTTATTGTTCATAGTGCCCTTGATTTGTCCTCTATCCTCTTTTCAAGTCCTCGAACTTCAGATAATATTGTTTTGCACGAGCGGGACAGAGGACAGAGACCAGAAAGAGATTCAGCTTTCATTTTGCATAGTGACACAGTGGATATGGATGTGACAGACAGGCGGACAGACAGACAGACAGACAGACAGACAGACAGACTGACACAGGCGCAAACACGCACGCACGCACACACACACACACACACACACACACACACACACACACACACACACACACACACACACACACACACACACACACACACACACACACACACAATGGGATGGGGGGAGAACCCTGGAAGAAACAGACTAGAAAATGTAAACAGCTTTAACTGCCAAATCTTCATTAAGTATTACAGACCTGCAGGCCAACCTGCTGCAAAGCAACCAGATTAATGACAGGACAAGTTTTAGGATTTAGGAATCTTGTTTACATCCATACAATTCATCAGAGGTGGTATGATGGAAGCTACAACTGACAGCATAAGTGCATATAACTCTTAGGCTAGTCCCAGATCTGTCTTTTTGTTGTCTGGCCAACTGTAGGGTTGGTGACAAAGACGGCACAAACATATTCAGGACCAGGCAATACAGCAGAAACAGATCTGGGACCAGGCACTACTGGGACCAGGCAATACAGCACAAACAGATCTGGAACCAGGCAATACAGCAGAAACAGATCTGGGACCAGGCACTACTGGGACCAGGCAATACAGCAGAAACAGATCTGGGACCAGGCACTACTGGGACCAGGCAATACAGCACAAACAGATCTGGAACCAGGCAATACAGCAGAAACAGATCTGGGACCAGGCACTACTGGGACCAGGCAATACAGCACAAACAGATCTGGAACCAGTCACAACTGCTCAAAACGATCTGGGACCAAGCTACCCAGCAAACATGTCCAAATTGGCACGATGTGGGTTAAAACATTGGACCCATGTAGGGTGCCTACATTGGGCCGATGCACATTTGCGCATTGGCTCTACATTGGCCCCATGGCACGTAGTCCCAAGGGCAGCCCTCACTTCACCTGAAATCAGCCCACCCTTTTGGGTCAGCTGCACACTATATTGTATCAGAAAGACAAAGTTGCTACTATCATTTACATGTTTTCACCAGACATACAGTATGTCACATGCACTTATCGAAGTCTTTTTACACACTTCATCATTGGCAGTATACAATGTTGTTTTCTGTTGACGTCACACTACAGAACAGTTCAACTGAAACGACACTCTCACTAATGGTTTCACAAAAATACCTTGTGAACTCGGAACTATAAGGTTCTATCTGGAAAAAAAGATGATTCCAAGATAATTGGCTTAAGTTCTGAACCCTCATTGGTTCGAATGGTGTCAGCAATTATTATCTTGTATTAATTATTTTACTTAACATGTTTTGGGCTTGGTATGGGCTAGCCTGTGATGGACTGGTATGGGCTAGCCTGTGTTGGACTGGTGTGGGCTAGCTTGTGTTGGACTGGTGTGGGCTAGCTTGTGTTGGACTGGTGTGGGCTAGCCTGTGATGGACTGGTATGGGCTAGCCTGTGTTGGACTGGTGTGGGCTAGCTTGTGTTGGACTGGTGTGGGCTAGCCTGTGTTGGACTGGTGTGGGCTAGCTTGTGTTGGACTGGTGTGGGCTAGCTTGTGTTGGACTGGTGTGGGCTAGCCTGTGATGGACTGGTATGGGCTAGCCTGTGTTGGACTGGTGTGGGCTAGCTTGTGTTGGACTGGTGTGGGCTAGCCTGTGTTGTACTGGTGTGGGCTAGCCTGTGTTGGACTGGTGTGGGCTAGCCTGTGTTGGACTGGTATGGGCTAGCCTGTGTTGGACTGGGTGGGCTAGCCTGTGTTGGACTGGTGGCTAGCCTGTGTTGGACTGGTGTGGTATGGGCTATGGGCTTGTGTTGGGCTGGTGTGGGCTAGCCTGTGTTGGACTGGTATGGGCTAGCTTGTGTTGGGCTGGTGTGGGCTAGCCTGTGATGGACTGGTATGGGCTAGCCTGTGTTGGACTGGTGTGGGCTAGCCTGTGTTGGACTGGTGTGGGCTAGCTTGTGTTGGACTGGTGTGGGCTAGCTTGTGTTGGACTGGTGTGGGCTAGCCTGTGATGGACTGGTGTGGGCTAGCCTGTGTTGGACTGGGTAGCTTGTGTTGGACTGGTGTGGGCTAGCCTGTGTTGGACTGGTGTGGGCTAGCCTGTGTTGGACTGGTGTGGGCTAGCCTGTGTTGGACTGGTATGGGCTAGCTGGTGTGTGTTGTTGGACTGGTGTGGGCTAGCCTGTGTTGGACTGGTATGGGCTAGCTGGTGTGTGTTGTTGGACTGGTGTGGGCTAGCCTGTGTTGGACTGGTGGGCTAGCCTGTGTTGGACTGGTGTGGGCTAGCCTGTGTTGGACTGGTGTGGGCTAGCCTGTGTTGGACTGGTGTGGGCTAGCCTGTGTTGGACTTGTGTGGGCTAGCTTGTGTTGGACTGGTGTGGGCTAGCCTGTGTTGGACTGGTGTGGGCTAGCCTGTGTTGGACTGGTGTGGGCTAGCTTGTGTTGGACTGGTGTGGGCTAGCTTGTGTTGGACTGGTGTGGGCTAGCCTGTGTTGGACTGGTGTGGGCTAGCCTGTGTTGGACTGGTGTGGGCTAGCCTGTGTTGGACTGGTGTGGGCTAGCCTGTGTTGGACTGGTGTGGGCTAGCCTGTGTTGGACTGGTGTGGGCTAGCTTGTGTTGGACTGGTGTGGGCTAGCCTGTGTTGGACTGGTGTGGGCTAGCCTGTGTTGGACTGGTGTGGGCTAGCTTGTGTTGGACTGGTGTGGGCTAGCTTGTGTTGGACTGGTGTGGGCTAGCTTGTGTTGGACTAGTGTGGGCTAGCTTGTGTTGGACTGGTGTGGGCTAGCCTGTGTTGGACTGGTGTGGGCTAGCCTGTGTTGGACTGGTGTGGGCTAGCTTGTGTTGGACTGGTGTGGGCTAGCCTGTGTTGGACTGGTGTGGGCTAGCTTGTGTTGGACTGGTGTGGGCTAGCCTGTGTTGGACTGGTGTGGGCTAGCCTGAGTTGGACTGGTATGGGCTAGCTTGTGTTGGGCTGGTGTGGGCTAGCCTGTGTTGGACTGGTGTGGGCTAGCCTGTGTTGGACTGGTGTGGGCTAGCCTGTGTTGGACTGGTATGGGCTAGCCTGTGTTGGACTGGTGTGGGCTAGCCTGTGTTGGACTGGTGTGGGCTAGCCTGTGTTGGACTGGTGTGGGCTAGCCTGTGTTGGACTGGTGTGGGCTAGCTTGTGTTGGACTGGTGTGGGCTAGCTTGTGTTGGACTGGTGTGGGCTAGCTTGTGTTGGACTAGTGTGGGCTAGCTTGTGTTGGACTGGTGTGGGCTAGCCTGTGTTGGACTGGTGTGGGCTAGCTTGTGTTGGACTGGTGTGGGCTAGCCTGTGTTGGACTGGTGTGGGCTAGCTTGTGTTGGACTGGTGTGGGCTAGCCTGTGTTGGACTGGTTTTGGGCTAGCCTGTGTTGGACTGGTATGGGCTAGCTTGTGTTGGGCTGGTGTGGGCTAGCCTCTGTTGGACTGGTGTGGGCTAGCCTGTGTTGGACTGGTGTGGGCTAGCCTGTGTTGGACTGGTGTGGGCTAGCTTGTGTTGGACTGGTGTGGGCTAGCTTGTGTTGGGCTGGTGTGGGCTAGCCTGTGTTGGACTGGTGTGGGCTAGCCTGTGTTGGACTGGTGTGGGCTAGCCTGTGTTGGACTTGATGTGGGCTAGCCTGTGTTGGGCTGGTATGGGCTAGCCTGTGTTGGGCTGGTGTGGGCTAGCCTGTGTTGGGCTGGTATGGGCTTGCCTGTGTTGGGCTGGTGTGTGCTAGCCTGTGTTGGGCTGGTGTGGGCTAGCCTGTGTTGGGCTGGTGTGGGATACCCTGTGTTGTGCTGGTGTGGGATACCCTGTGTTGGGCTGGTGTGGGATACCCTGTGTTGGGCTGGTATGGGCTACCCTGTGTTGGGCTGGAAGAGTGGACCAAAGCGCAGCGTGGAAAGTGTTCATGATACTTTTTTCAAAAACACTCAAACAACAAAAAAAATAACAAACACGAAAACGTACAGTTCTGTCAGGCAGAAACACTAAACAGAAAACAAGATTCCACAAAACCCCAAAGGAAAATTACAATTTATATGTGATCCCCAATCAGAGACAACGATTGACAGCTGCCTCTGATTGGGAACCACACAGGGCCAAAAACAAAGAAATAGAAAACATAGACTTTCCCGCCCGAGTCACACCCTGACCTAACCAAACATAGAGAATAAAAAGGATCTCTAAGGTCAGGGCGTGACAGTGAGGGATGATGCTCTACAGACAAACATTCTAAAAAATGTTATCACTCAACATTATTAACATTATTATCATGCTTTCTCTCTCTCTCTCTCTCTCTCTGTTATTGCAGACAGTACCTCCGGCTCTCTCTTTAATGTTGATTTACTGACGTCTCTCTGGCTGCCTGGTTACTTGTGTTGCGCCACACAATCCTTGTTCCTACTTGCCACCCGTTAGTGGGCGCCTCTCTCTCTCCCTTTCTCTCCCTTTCTCTCTGCCTCCCATCTCTTTCTCTCTGCCTCCCGTCTCTTTCTCTCTGCCTCACTCTATTTCTCTCTCCTTCTCTCTATCTCTCTCTTTCTCTCTCCTTTCTCTCTCTCCCTCCCTCTGTGTGATTGGCTCTGAGTAGTCTCCTGGGTTTAGGCGAACGGAGTGTGTTGGTATTTCGGGAAGCTGGTAAACATTCGGCCCTGGCCAAGAAAAGCTAGGGATGTTGTGTGTGGTGTTGACTTAATTGGAGAGGAGACAGGCCTCTGTCCCACAGAGAGCTTCCAGCTTAGAGTTTACTGTATATCCGACCTGGACCGTGTTCATCAGGCACCAAATGGAAGAAATAAGACTAAAATGGGAAGGGACTACATTGACTCGTCCAATAAGAAACTCAAATTTTATTTTCAATCAAATTTCCATCAAATGTATTTATAAAGCCCTTTTTGCATTCAGCTGATGTCACAAAGTGCTGTACAGAAACCCAGCCTAAAACCCCAAACAGCAAGCAATGCAGGTGTAGAAGCACGATGGCTAGGAACAACTCCCTAGAAAGGCCAGAACCTAGGAAGAAACCTAGAAAGGAACCGGGCTCTGAGGGATGGCCGGTCCTCTTCTGGCTGTGCCGGGTGGAGATTATAACAGAACAAGGCCAAGATGTTCAAATGTTCATAGATGACCAGCAGGGTCAGATAATAATAATCACAGTAGTTGTAGAGAATGCAATAGGTCAGCACTTCTGTTGCAAAATGATTGAAACCATTTTCTATTGCTTGCTCTAATGAATACTATAAATAGTATATGTTGGTTTTTCTATCAAATAATATAGCTGCACTTGATTGAGCTTGCCTGGCACAATGGATCTAATACAATATTCCCAAAAGTGTAAACCCCACCCGTCTGGCACTCTGGGCAGGCGTCATCAAACTCTCAGGGTATTGAAAAGAAAACAAATACAATTTGAATCCAGGTCTGGTCTATAATATACACTGAGTGTACAGAACATGAGGAACATACTACTCTTTCCATGACAAAGACTGAACAGGTGAATCCAGGTGAAAGCTATGGTCCCTTATTGATGTAAACTGTTATATCCACTTCAGACTTTAGATGAAGGGGAGGAGACAGGTTACAGAAGGATGTTTAAGCCTTGAGACAATGGCTCATGTGTGTGTGCCATTCAGAGGGTGAATGTGCCAAACAAAATATTAAAGTGCCTTTGAATGGGGTATAGTAGTAGGTGCCAGGCGCACCAGTTTGAGTGTGTCAAGAACTGCAACGCTGCTGGGTTTTTCACACTCAACAGTTTCCTGTGTGTATCAAGAATGGTCCACCACCGAAAGGACATCCAGCCAACTTGATACAACTGTGGGAAGCATTGGAGTCAATATGGGCCAGCATCCCTGTGGAATGCTTTCGACGCCTTGTAGAGTCCTGCCCCGGCAAATTGAGGCTGTTCTGAGGGCAAAAGGGGGTGCAACTCAATATTAGGAAGGTGTTCCTAATGTTTTGCACACTCAGTGTACATACCAAACAAACAAGACGTTCTATACTCTGAGGAACTAGAGGCTCTGAGGGACCAGGGATTCTCTCTGCAGAAGAAGAGGTGAATGTCGGTGCGAGGCATGAATGGAATGATGTTACCGCGAGCTGAACCATCAGCCTGGTTTAGGAGGATGGGTTGTTGAGAACGTTTCCTACTGTTAGAATATGTTAGGTTGTTACCTGGTTACCAAACACCAGCACATCAGACTCAGAAGGGATCCTTCCTTCAAATACAGGAAATACCAAAAAAGAAGGTGAAGAGGCATATCTTGCTCTCTCCCGTCTCTCTCTCTGTGAGACCGTAAAAGGCCAAGCAGCAGTGGGTGATGGATGGCAGAGAGAGGACAACCATCTCAGACTCCACTGTGAAGCCACCCTGTAGGGTTCATCTTCTCTCTCTCTCTCTCTCTCACCCCCCCCCCCCCCCCTTCCCCACCGAACCACCACTTATTCACAGACAGGTCTCTTCCTCTTATCCACCCCTCATCCCCTCTTCCAGTCCCTCATTTCCCCCTGTCACTACCCCGACCCAGAAACTCTGCTGTGTTTATCACGGTACATTACAAACTGCTCTCTAGCAACTGTCTCCAGGCTCGGCAAGGCAGGCGCCCCTGTCGTCTGGGTGCTGCTGTCACCACATCCTGGCAGCAGGTATCCCTGAGCCGGCAAGTTGACCCCACCCTGGCCGTGACCCCACCCTGGCCGTGACCCCACCCTCCGAGGGTGTCTCAGGGAGAGTTGGGATATGCAACAAACAAACATATAATCCTATTCAGACAGAGAGAGAGAGAGAGAGAGAGACGGACAATTCTACAAAATTAACAAACTTTTCAACAGCGATCAAGACGACACACTGAGCGTAAATATATATATTGATTGCAATTGTTCTCGAATGACTGAGCGTTCATGTGCTAAGGATTAACATTTCAATTGTTATAATTATCACTCTGTAGTGACTTCTCAGTCGACCCCCACTTCCCTTTTGTCTAACAAGCCACCATGCCAGTTTAGCCCACTAGGGCACATTCCCCTATCATTTCTTGTAACCATATTTACTTTGTTTGTTTGTGTGTGCACTTCTGTGATTGTTTAGTTAGTTAATAAATAAATGATTTAAGACAATTGATGTATGGATGACTCAGTGAAGACTGGGTTCGTGCAGATAACCAACAATTTACGACGTTTGGAATGAGACTAACGGGAGGTAAAGTAAATAATTAATTAATTCGAAGACTAATTGATCAGATATGAAATATATGAAAGGTTATATTAGGAAATTATAACTTTGTAATCTGAATATTTTCCTTGGTGCCCCGACTTCCTAGTTAATTACAGTTACATGATTAATCAGTTTAATCGCATAATACTAATTACAGAGAATCTTTGATAAAAACTAAAAGTCTTAATTTAATGATAGTAAAGACACGACCTGCTTTGCTGAGGAGAATCAAGGTGGATATGGTCTCACAGCAGAACACAGAACATGGACCACAGTGTGAGTCGTATTAGGACAACATCCAAACAGCCTGTAGGCATACGTATCTCACATAGGCAGAGAGATAATCTCTCCTGTAACTCTCCCCTATCTCACTATCTGGCTTTCTGGGCCAGGGATTAGGGTTTGGCCTGGGGGATAATTGGACAGGTGTGTGTTTGCGTGCATGCATGAGTGTGTGTGTGTGTGTGTGTGTGTGTGTGTGTGTGTGTGTGTGTGTGTGTGTGTGTGTGTGTGTGTGTGTGTGTGGTGGGGTGATGGGAAAAGGTGTTTTGTTTCTCCCAATGACTAGTCCGGCCAAAATAATTCACAAGACACATAACAAAAACCACCAGACCCTTAAAAACGCTTGGTTCAACTTTCTATCTTGTAAATCCCCTCCTCTCTAGCTTCAACCTGGAGTTTACAGGACGTTGTGTAACGGCTTTCTTCGGTAGAAGGAGAGTCGGACCAAAATGCGGCATGTAGATTGCGATCCATGTTTATTAAAAACAACGTAAATACGAATCAATACAAAACAATAAACGTAACGAAAACCGAAACCACCTAATACTCGTGCACATAACCACAGAATACGGACACTAAGGACAATCACCCACAAAACACTCAAAGAATATGGCTGCCTAAATATGGTTCCCAATCAGAGACAACGATAAACACCTGCCTCTGATTGAGAACCACTTCAGACAGCCATAGACTTAACTAGAACACCCCACTAAGCTACAATCCCAATACATACACACCACATACAAAAACCCATGCCACACCCTGGCCTGACCAAATAAATGAAGATAAACACAAAATACTTCGACCAGGGCGTGACACGCTGTTACTCAAGTTTAAGCACCGCCTCTTCTCTGACACATCCAACCAAACTTAACGCTGGAGAAGAGGAGTGTTTTTTTCTATGGAAAATAGAGTTTACAGGACTGTCATTCAATCCTAAACCCTGCCACCCCTAACATGCCTTAATGTGGAGAGGAGGGGGTTCATCTGGAGTTAGAGAGGAGGGGGGTTTCATCTAGAGTTAGAGAGGAGGGGGGTTTCATCTGGAGTTAGAGAGGAGGGGGGTTTCATCTGGAGTTAGAGAGGAGGGGGGTTTCATCTAGAGTTAGAGAGGAGGGGTTTTTCCTGTAGAGTTAGAGAGGAGGGGGGTTTCATCTGGAGTTAGAGAGGAGGGGGGTTTCATCTAGAGTTAGAGAGGAGGGGTTTTTCCTGTAGAGTTAGAGAGGAGGGGGGTTTCATCTGGAGTTAGAGAGGAGGGGGGGTTCATCTGGAGTTAGAGAGGAGGGGTTTTTCCTGTAGAAAAAGAAGTAAACAGAGGTAAATCCTGTGTCATAAGTTGCACTGGGACTTCTTTACTCCATGCTGCTCTGGGATCAACAGCTTCAATTCGTCAGTTTGAATTTGATCTGGGTTGAACCCCTTCTACATTACTACTACTTGTATCATATATTCTTTATACGAAACAAGCATATAAATCTGAGTGGGGATGATTGTGTGTGGTTGACCTCCTGTGTTTCCCAGAGTGGAAAGCAGCTCTCGCCACGCGGCAACAAACACAACCACACACATGCTTTGTACGCACACACACGCATGTTGATGGAGCCGTGGTTCTCCCACACTTCACAGGGTTCTAGGAAAACCCACAATCCAGTCCTTATATCCCCTCACCCCTCCCAGCTTCCACCTAACTCGCCCCCCCATCCACTCCCCCGCCTTAGCTTCTACTGCCTCACACCTTCCCCACATCAATCCCCATTATGACACAACTCCCTTAACACACATCAGTACACACACACACACACACACACACACACACACACACACACACACACACACACACACACACACACACACACACACACACACACACACACACACACACACACACACACACACACACATACCAGTGAAGGCCATTAGCATGGCTACCTGAGCCAAAACCAGGAAGGGAGGGTGTGAGAGGTACAACACACACACACACACACACACCCTATACCCTCCCACCCACGTCATCCATCCTCTATCCCACTCCCAACGTCTGGTCTCTTCGCTGCCTGCCTACCTCCCTGTCCATGAATAAAGACACTTGTTTCCCCTCTTTCTTTCCCTCCATGTGTTTAATGTCCCAGTTTATCCTCTCTAACATGCTAGCTGCCTCCCACTCTCAGAACACTGGCCAGGCAGTATGGCACCAATCAGGCAGAGAAAACACTTCTAACACACTCAGGAATCCACTCACTCCCTACGCTCCTGGTGTGAGGAGGTTATGTTACATGATGTCGTCAGTGATATTATGGATGAAAGGCAGAGATGGATACCAGTGTAGCTCCATGTTATATAGTCTAGTGTAGACTCCTGTTGTTGCTGGGGCCCTGTGTGTGTGTCCAAGGCTCTGCAGTGTAGCTCCATGTTATATAGTCTAATGTAGACTCCTGCTGTTGCTGGGGCCCTGTGTGTGTGTGGGGGGGGGGGGGGCTGCTGCCTGTGTCTTCTCAACGTGGGACTGATGCAGGCGATGGCCTCGGTGAGTCTCGACAGAACCGGGCTCACTCAGCCGGTTACCATATCCTTCCTCCCGCCTTCCTCTCCCCCGTCTCTCACCCCAGCACCGTCACGGCTTCTTCACATGTGGCTCAGGAACCCCCATAGAACCTACATGCCAAAACGTTTAAAGATACCTTCCAGCGTTACATTTTAATGTGGCTCTGCGCTCAGTCTGATATCAAGTTGTCACCGGGCAACCCGTTAGTGGTGCGTGTGTGCGTGTGTGTGTGTGTGTGTGTGTGTGTGTGTGTGTGTGTGCCCCTCTCCTGTCCTACTCCATCTCTACTGTATACCTTCCTCTTTCCCTCCCTCTCTCTTTCTTCTTCTTTCACTTAAACTAGGCCCTCCTGGACTAGACTCCTGGACTCCTCTGCCTCAAACCCCCTCTCCCTACCTTGCCCCCTCCCTCCATCCCTCTTTCTCTCCCTTGCTCTGGGTTTTTGATATCCCTAAATCTGTCGGTGAGGAATTTTAATTTGTAACTTGGCTGATGTGAGTGTGACGGAGGGTATGTGAGGAAAAACAGGTGCAGCCGGGTAGAGTTCCCCTCCAACCAGGCACAGAGACAGACTCAACTGACTTCCCCCTTCTCCGCATTTTATCTGACAAATATTTCAGAACAAATTGTCTCACGTGTGACCCCCAAAAAGAAGGGCTTTGGGCCTGGGGCTTTCTTGTGCAGAGCGGAGGAGTGTGTGTGTGTGTGTGTGTGTGTGTGTGTGTGTGTGTGTGTGTGTGTGAGAGAGAGAGGGAGTTTGGGTGTAGGGATCTTTTTTAACACAGAGAGAGAGAGAGAGAGAGAGAGAGAGAGAGAGAGAGAGAGAGAGAGAGAGAGAGAGAGAGAGAGAGAGAGAGAGAGAGAGAGAGAGAGAGAGAGAGAGAGAGAGAGAGAGAGAGAGAGAGAGAGAGAGAGAGAGAGTTTGGGTGTAGGGATCTTTTTTAACACAGAGAGAGAGAGAGAGAGAGAGAGAGAGAGAGAGAGAGAGAGAGAGAGAGAGAGAGAGAGAGAGAGTGAGAGAGAGAGAGAGAGAGAGAGAGAGAGAGAGAGAGAGAGAGAGAGAGAGAGAGAGAGAGAGAGTTTGGGTGTAGGGATCTTTTTTAACACAGAGAGAGAGAGAGAGAGAGAGAGAGAGAGAGAGAGAGAGAGAGAGAGAGAGAGAGAGAGAGAGAGAGAGAGAGAGAGAGAGAGAGAGAGAGAGAGAGTGAGAGAGAGAGAGAGAGATTTGAGTGCCACGCCTGAGTAGATGGAAATCCCCTTCTTCTCTCAGTGCCTCAACACAATGCTGCAGGGCACAGCTAAAAAGAGATGTCACTCCACCTCAAGTGTTTCCTGCTCTAATCTAGTAGCTCATCTAGATACGTCCCTCCTCATAGACACGTGCACCAACACACACGGAAACAGTGAACACTTTCCCTCTTGCCTTTCTGTTTCGAGATTTGTTAGAATTTTTGCTGGTTAAAAGGAATGTGCATGAATCAACAGAATGACGATATAAACAACATCTGAATAATGTCAATAATATACAACACGTAGATATACTACCACTATATACTGTATGATTTTGATGTGGGATTGATCCCCCTCCATTGATATATTGCATGGTCCCATGCAGGGCTCTATTTGTTTGTTTGTGTCTTACACCTCTGACAGGAGACTGAAGGGGGACAAGGGAGGGGGGCACTCAGACAGGTTGACCCCCACGAATGTTAACACCCCTCCTTTGACCCCTGCCTGCCCCCCTCTGAGTGCGCTGTCAGGTGGATCTGTGTCAACAAGGTAATAGTATCAAATTGACTGCAGGGGCTGGAGGGTTCAGGGGGAAAGGTGGACACCATTTGTGGAAGGGCTGGGGGAATAGTGGTGGTGGTGGGGTGGAGAGGGTC
>NW_027260881.1:92500-130000 GCF_045791955.1 Oncorhynchus clarkii lewisi
TCCTCCCTCCTTCCCTCTATCCATTCATCCTCCCTCCTTCCCTCTATCCATTCATCCTCCCTCCTTCCCTCTATCCATTCATCCTCCCTCATTCCCTCTATCCATTCATCCTCCCTCCTTCCCTCTATCCATTCATCCTCCCTCCTTCCCTCTATCCATTCATCCTCCCTCCTACTCTCTATCCATTCATCCTCCCTCCTTCCCTCTATCCATTCATCCTCCCTCCTTCCCTCTATCCATTCATCCTCCCTCCTTCCCTCTATCCATTCATCCTCCCTCCTTCCCTCTATCCATTCATCCTCCCTCCTTCCCTCTATCCATTCATCCTCCCTCCTTCCCTCTATCCATTCATCCTCCCTCATTCCCTCTATCCATTCATCCTCCCTCCTTCCCTCTATCCATTCATCCTCCCTCCTTCCCTCTATCCATTCATCCTCCCTCCTTCCCTCTATCCATTCATCCCCCCTCCTTCCCTCTATCCATTCATCCTCCCTCCTTCCCTCTATCCATTCATCCTCCCTCCTTCTATCCATTCATCCTCCCTCATTCCCTCCCTCCTAGTCTAGCCTATTATTGTGGGGGTGCAGCTGACTACCTCAGGCTACCTCAGGCTATCTTTAAACCCAGAAATCAGGCTAATCTCCGTGAGGAAGACCTGGAACAGGCCACACAGGATCAGGAGCACTGACCTGCACTGACTCAGCCTGGCTGGGAGTGTAAATTCTGGATGGTTTTCTCTTCACAGCGTCTCCAAGGCTTCCACAGACTTTTCCACAGACTTTTCCACAGATGGTGGATTTGAACCTCAAAGTAAAGTAACATGTGAGGAGAAAATGTGTTTTTCCTCTGGTGGAATTCCACATTGTGTTACGATTACGACAAAAACTGATATAAAAACTATTATATTTATCTGTTACACATCAACTCTACCCCTCCAGATCCCTGACCCCAGCCCCAGCTTTCCTCTCCCTCTCTGGGGTTGGTCTGTAGGTGAGTCCCAGGCTGCTGCTTTGGTATTTCAACAACTAGGCCTCGTGGACAGGCCATTCAGCTCTGGACAGACAGGTGTGTCTGGGTGGGATCTACCTGAGTCACAAAGACCTGGTTCTCTAACGATCACCTCCACCTTCAAACAGGATGGGCCATTACCCCTGCTGTGGCTGACCATCATTATAGCCTCTGGGGCTGGGGCCTGGAAATAACAGAGCCAGAGAACGAGGGAAGGAGAAAGGGAGAGAGGGATGAGGAGTGAGAGAAGGGATCGAGAAAAAAAGAAAGAGAAAGAAAGAAAGAGGGGAGAGAGGGAGGGAGGAGGGAGGAGGGGAGGGAGGCACAGCAGGACCAGGATCACAGAACTGCCCCCCAGCCCCCCACACCTCTGGCCCCCATGGGCCTGGACGTCTGATACTTAATGAGAGACGGGGGTTGCTGACTCCTGATTACCCAGCCGTGTGTCTTCACTCTTCACAACAACACAATAACCCTATAGGCCAGGCAAGAGAAGCTAATTCCTAACTCAGTTTGGGTTGACAACAACCACCCAAAAATGTCTCTGGCCCAATAAGAAGGTAGACAGGTACAATGAAAGTTTATTGATCTTTAATGACAAAACCATACCACAATAAAAGTATGTTTTTGCCTTCTTCACCTCACAAGCTACTGTAAATCAGTGTTTTCCAATCAGGGATACTAGAACCCCTTGGGGTGCCTGTCCTATCCACAGGGGGCACTTGAGAAGACTCATGAGACCATAGGTGTAACGCCCGGGGTGTAGTGGAGGAAGAAGTCATTCGGCTGGTGGCTAGCCGACGTCGACTAGGCGAACCGAACAAGTGTGTTTGAATACTCCCTTAAAAGACATTCGCAAAAAAAAAAATAGCAGCAATAGTACTGTTTGTCCGTTTAGAGACACTGTAGTCAGAATGAATCTCAAGATATCTGTCATTGATTTTGACATTTTTGCAGAGGAGATCTTAGTCACGCAATTTGACTGTATGTCTAACTAAGTTGTTTGGTGCAGTATTTTTAAATGAAAAATGTGCCTGAAAACGAGTCGTCTCTCGTTGAATGACAACAAAGACTTTACTGAAGAATCCCTGCTGTTGACCAATCACCGACAAAGGGGAGTAGACTTCGGCTACCGACTTCTGCTTCCCTGTAGAAAAAATGTTGTGTGCCCCGAACAGCTGAAAAATGTTGTGTGCCCCGAACAGCTGAAAAATGTTGTGTGCCCCGAACAGCTGAAAAATGTTATAATATAGAGTGCATTTGGAAAGTGTTCAGACCCCTTCACCTTTTCCACATTTTGTTACCTTACAGCCTCGTTCTAAAATTGATTAAATCGTTTTTTTCATCATCAATCTACAGACAACATCGCATAATGACCAATCAAACAGGTTTGGGGATTTTTTTTGTGCAAATGTATTAATTATAACAAACTGAAATGTCACATTTACAAGTATTATGGGGTATTGTGTGTAGATGGATGAGGGAAAACAATGATTTAATTCATTTTCGAAAATGAGGCTGTAATGTAGCAAAACGTGTAAAAAGTGAAGGGGTCTGAATACTTTCTGAATGAACTGCACACAAACTCTTCCCAACTGCTTCGGCTGGGAAGCATGCAGACGCCTTTCCTCTCCAAAGCTGTCAGAATCCTTGGTTTCTTTCATTCTCCTGTACTATCACCCTCCCATAGATGAACGTACCTGGCAAGCCTAGATGGACTGGATGGACTCCTGCCACAATCCCAGGCCTGTTAAGTCTCATTTAAGCACTAATTCAATACCTCAAGCTAATGTTTCTTTCAGAAAAAAAAGTGCCAGGTGAGGAGAAGGAGGGAAGGAAGGAAGGAGGGAGGGAGAAGGCGGGTAGAGGGGATACTATGTACACAGAAGCATATCACAGCCAGCCAATAATGACACAAGCATCAAAAAGTTTGGGCTCTTGGGCATCACCCAAGTGGAAAATGCACACAAATATCATGTTTCTTTTCGCAGTTTGTTGCACAAGTGCCTGAAGTTGTCTTTTCTTTTTATTTCGGTTGGAAATCTTATGGAGATTCAGAGGTCGCACACCTGTTAGGCTCTGAGACTAGAGGGATCAACATGAATGTCTTGAAGGGGCCTTTCCCTTAACCAACCCATTAATACAGTACAACACCACATACGGCAGGTTTCTTATGGCTCGGGACCCAAAGTGGGCCCTGGGTATGTGAGTGGTGGGTCCCGAGTTATGAGAATACATATATAATCACAAACTATTTGTTTTCATTTGGGTCACAGGAGGAAGATTTGGGTCACAGGAGGAAGATTTGGGTCACAGGAGGAAGATTTGGGTCACAGGAGGACGGTACATTTCTCATTTGGGTCACAAGCTGAAACATTTTAAGAACCCCTGACATAGAGCGTTCGTAAAGTCTTCATAAACACTACATAGATGTTTCACAAATCATTCATAGGCAAAGTCACTCTACATAAAGCGGGGTATAAAAGGCTGTTGGTGCTTTACCAAATGTGCTATTATCCTTTTGTCATCCTCTGTAAAGCATGAAATTACCTTTTGAATGATTTCTGAAGCCTCTATAGAGGCCTTATAAAGGGTTAGGAAAGGCGTTGTCCAGCCGTAAAAGTGGTAGTTGGTTTAAAGCAGGACCATATTGACTAAGGGAAAGACATTTCTCTGTTACGTGCAGTTATGTCAAATGTCTCAATTTACTTTGGACGACTAAAATCAACTGACTGGCTGCACTAGCAAGTTATACTAGTAGGAGTCCAGACATACTGTAGCCGCGGTGGTTCCCTGTTGTTGTTCACGTCTCTTCCTCATCCGTCATTCGAATGTCAGTGGTGTGGTGACCTGCAGGGTCGAGTGTTGGGTCACGTCAGTGGTGTGGTGACCTGCAGGGTCGAGTGTTGGGTCACGTCAGTGGTGTGGTGACTTGCAGGGTCGAGTGTTGGGTCACGTCAGTGGTGTGGTGACCTGCAGGGTCGAGTGTTGGGTCACGTCAGTGGTGTGGTGACCTGCAGGGTCGAGTGTTGGGTCACGTCAGTGGTGTGGTGCCATGGTGTCACAGTGTCAAGCTGTCCCCATATCTGTAAAGCCATATCGACACCATGCACACCACACACAAACACACACACACACACACACAAACACAAACACAAACACAAACACAAACACAAACACAAACACAAACACAAACACACACACACAGTTTTTCCCATTTGGTGCTCGGTGCAGATAGAGTGGGAGGAGACAGGAAATTATGGACCAAATAAAGCAATACAGCAGGCAGGGTGTTTCAGATCCTTATATTAAACCTGAAGACACAGAGACCTGAGATTCAACACTCCCACTCTCCACTAGAAGACACAGAGACCTGAGATTCAACATTCCCACTCTCCACTAGAAGACACAGAGACCTGAGATTCAACACTCCCACTCTCCACTAGAAGACACAGAGACCTGAGATTCAACATTCCCACTCTCCACTAGAAGACACAGAGACCTGAGATTCAACACTCCCACTCTCCACTAGAAGACACAGAGACCTGAGATTCAACATTCCCACTCTCCACTAGAAGACACAGAGACCTCAGATTCAACACTCCCACTCTCCACTAGAAGACACAGAGACCTGAGATTCAAACTCCCACTCTCCACTTGAAGACACAGATACCTGAGATTCAACACTCCCACTCTCCACTAGAAGACACAGAGACCTGAGATTCAACACTCCCACTCTCCACTAGAAGACACAGAGACCTGAGATTCAACACTCCCACTCTCCACTAGAAGACACAGAGTGCTGCTTCAGTCTTTTACAGCAGCAACAGTCAGCATTAGGCCAAAGCTGTTACTGTCTCAACAACAAGCCCCTCCACACACATGCACACCACACACACACACACACACACACACACACACACACACACACACACACACACACACACACACACACACACACACCCTCTCCCACCCTTCCACACACACCCATCCACCCTCCACCACTCCCCATAGAAGGCTCTATTTTACAGCACTAAGGTCAGGACAAGCACAGGAGCATGCAACTATGTGGATGAGATTATCACCAGGATCTGACCCGGTGACCTTGTGGAGGTCATGTGTGGAGGGCTGGGAGGGCGGCAGGCTGGTCGGTGAGGTGACCACGAGGCCCCAGCAGGACTGTGAATGCCTGACGTCTCAGGAATCTGTGCAGCGCCACTCTGCCTGGCTCCATCCCCTGTCACAGGCCACGCAACACAGCACAAGACTGGGTACAGAGGGAGAGTGATGGAGGGAGGGAGACAAGGGGACGGAAGGAGGGAGGGTCTGCTCATCCTGACTAATAGTACTACAGAGGAAGGATGATTAGGTGTAGTGTAATAACAGTGTAATTGGTTGACTAATGGGCTTCGTACATGTCTCTACATGTTTATGGATGAGTCTGTGTGTTTGCATGCGTGCATGTGTGCGCGTGTGAGTGTGAGTATGTATGTGTGTATTTGTGTGTGTGTTTGTGCATGAATGAGTAAGACTAAGCGTGTGTGTTTTCTATGATTAGTTAATTGTTAACACCAAAGCGTTACCAACCTCTCTGATTGATATCTCTGCAGGCCAAACAGTCTTACTGTAGTTACCTGTGTTAGCTAGAGCTGCCTTATCTCCTAACGTTGACATAATTCCGGACGCAGGACAATGAAAGTGTGTGAAAGGCAATTTCTTTGTACGGTGGATCACGTCCCCTGTCATCTGTAGGATCAACAGTGGCCTTAGTCTGGTCTACACTACTGCTGCTGTTGCTAGCCTGGTCCCAGATCAGTAGATGTTTTAGCCAATTCGCTTTTAGAGTAGCCTTTTAGAATTGGCTAACATATCTACAGATCTGGGATCAGGCTAGTTGCTACAGTAGCCCTGCTATGGGTTCTACTGACATTACTAGCCAGGTCCCAGACCAGTAGATGCTTAACCAATGTGCTTTTAGTATGTGGTTTTAGAGTTGGCTAAAGAATGTACAGATCTGGGATCAGGCTAGCTGTTACTGTTGCTTTATCTCAGAGTGGTGTTGAGACATGCTGTAGTAATGGATGTGACCCGGTCCTCCTGTCGCTGCTCCTGGCTCAATGGGGCTCATTACCGCTGAACTCTGGTCCCACTGTGTGTGTGTGTGTGTGTGTGTGTGTGTGTGTGTGTGTGTGTGTGCGTGGCACAGCCCCACAGTCACCATTGATGGATATCTACTCTGGCTTCAAGAGAGCCCAAGGTTTTCCAGCTTGTAACTCATGAGCCTTTTGACAGATGGCTTTACCAATTTACTGCTGCTACTGCAACCGGTGCTCCTGCTCCCCACCCAGTGTGTACATACGTCTTTCTGTGGTTGTTTTTTCCAGCTACATCTTATGGATTTTCCACTCCACTGATGAACGGACTGCAAATGAAGGGAGGGAGAAGAGGGAGGGAGAAGATGGAGGGAGAGGGAGGGAGAAGAGTATTCTAGGTCTAGAAGAGGTCATCTCGGTTACCCAGAAGTAAAATTCTCTGGTGAAAGTTTGTCACTTGGTGTTTTACTTCTGGGGGAATGCTGTTAGCAATTGCGATTACCTTTGTGCAAAGGAAGGAAGTGAAGTCTCCTCCCTCACAAACGGAAACTCTTGGTCAAACCCATCCCTTCTGCTAATTTTCCCCATGTATATCATGGCTAAAAAGTACATTTTGGCTTTCATAAATGTTTAATTAAGATATAGCCAATTTTGACTCTGTGGCTGTGGAATATAGTGGAGACCATTTATCATCCACACATGGGAGGGGAGGGAGATGAAGAAGAGGGGAGGGAGGAAGAGGGTCATTCAGAGGACTAGAAGAGAAGGCGAGGGAGGGAGGGAGGGAGGGAGGGAGGGAGGGAGGGAGGGAGGGAGAAGAGAAGAGAAGGGAGGGAGGGAGGGAGGGAGGGAGGGAGGGAGGGAGGGAGGGAGGGAGGGAGGGAGGGAGGGAGGGAGGGAGAAGAGAAGAGAAGAGAAGAGAAGGGAGGGAGGGAGGGAGGGAGGGAGGGAGGGAGGGAGGGAGGGAGGGAGGGAGGGAGGGAGGGAGGGAGAAGGATGTCCATGCCAACTTGTGCCCATACTCTGTCTCAGAGTAGTTGTGCTGATCTAGCATCAGGACCTCCCCGTACATGTAATCTGATTTATTATTATCTAAAAGGCTATACTGATCTTAGACCAGCAGTCCTACTCTGCTCTGTCTTTGTGAATACGGGTGTCTGGAACATGGTGGGGTTGGCACTATGGTGAAGGGAAAGGTTGAGTGTTAAATGAGTCTGGGCAAACACATACACACCTATGAGCGATTCCAGTGATTCCATCTGACTCACTACCATTCAGACTCCCTCTCATTCAGACTCTTATTCAGACTCAGACATGTTAGCTATGTTTCTGCACCAACACCTGAGTACACAGACTGAGGGAATGAGATACACTATATATATATATATATATATATATATATATATATATATATATATATAACTATATAACTATACAAAGTATGTGGACACCCCTTCAGCCACACCCGTTGCTGACAGGTGTATATTTTATTTATTTTACCAGGCAAGTCAGTTAAAAACAAATTCTTATTTACAATGACGGCCTACCCCGGCCAAATCCGGACGACGCTGGGCCAATTGTGCCCTATGGGACTTCCAATCACGGCCGGATGTGATGCAGCCTGGATTCAAACCAGGTACTGCAGTGACACCTCTTGCACTGAGATGCAGTGTCCTAGACCACTTCGGGGGCCCAAATCGATAAAATCGAGCACACAGCCATGCAATCTCCATAGACAAACATTGGCACTAGAATGGCCTTTCTGAAGAGTTTCAATGTCGTCATAGGATGCCACCTTTCCAACAAGTCAGTTCGTCAAATTGTGTAGTAGGCCACACAAGCTCACAGAACGGAACCGTCGCATGTTATAGAGAGTAGGTGTAAAAAATATATGTTGTCAGTCCCCGGTTGCAACACTCACTACCGAGTTCCAAACTGTCTCTGGAAGCAACATCAACACAAGAACCCTTCGTCGGGAGATTTATGAAATGGGTTTCCATGGCCATCAGCCACACACAAGCCTAAGATCACCATGCGCAATGCCAAGCGTCGGCTGGAGTGGTGTACAGCTAGCTACCGTGGAAACACGTTCTCTGGAGTGATGAATCACGCATCACCATCTGGCAGTCCGACGGACAAATCTGGGTTTGGCGGAAGCCTGCCCGAATGCATAGTGCCAACTGTAAAGGTTGGTGGAGGAGGAATAATGGTCTGGTGTTGTTTTTCATGGTTTGGGCTAGGCCTTTTAGTTCCAATGAAGGAAAATCTTAACGATATAGCATACAATAACATTCTAGATGATTTTGTAACTCCAACTTTGTGGCAACGCACAAAGCGAGGTTCATACAGAAACGGTTTGTTGAGATTGGTGTGGAAGAACTTGACTGGCCTGCACAGAGCCCTGACATCAACCCCATCGAACACCTTTGGGATGAATTGGAACCCCAACTGCCAGACCTAATCGCCCAACATCAGTGCCTGATTTCACTAATGCTCTTGTGGCTGAATTGAAAGCAAGGTCCCGCAGCAATATTGCAACGTCTTGTGGAAAGCCTTCCCAGAAGAATGGAGGCTGCAAAGGAGGGACCAACGCCATATTAATGCCCATGATTTTGGAATGAGATGTTCGACGAGCAGGTGTCCACATACCATCTGAATGATACACACACATTGCAGTACAGACAGTGTAGCTGGAGGAAAACATGGATCATCATAATACAGGCTTTATCCAGACTGTATATGGTTGTAGCCTATCAGACATGGGTTCAAATACTATTTGACATTTTTCTAATCCTTTGAGCGTTTGCTTTGGCCTGCCTGTAGTACCCGTAGGACAGGCTTTGCCTTTTGAGACTGGTTGGTTCTATTGCAACAGGCATGCTCAGTCAAGCCCAGCTAAAATAAAAAAGACATTTCTCAATATAGTTTATGTTAAATGTTTTGGTATGGATTTAAATCTGTGGTTTAGAGGTCACCAAGTTCAGGTCCTGGGTGGGACTTGAACTCCTGTTGAACTGACATTCCCCGAAGAGCTAGATTCTTTACCTGCAGAGCTTTACCTGGGATTGCCTCAATTTACTTAACAGTTTGACAAACACACTGGATACGTAAAGGGTTCGTGAAAATAAGTGCACTGTAGGAAAATACAGTGAGTAGGGAAACCCTGCCTCTCAAGACAGTCCTCATCTTTGATAGTTGAAGGAAACTCTTCGATGAAGAGACACATACCTGTACAGCTAATCTGTATAATATACATGTACTGTATATCCCTGAAAGACACGTGGATGTGGATCCATGTTCAATACAGTATACAGACTGAATCTGAATAAACACCTCAGCAAACACAAGTAGGGGAAAGGGGATACCTAGTCAGTGGCACAACTGGATACATTCAGAAGAGGTGTCTGCACATTTAACCCAGAGAGGTGCTAGAAGCTGCCTTCATCAATGTCCAGGGAGCTGTTGTGGTGGGGGTTAACTGCTTTGCTGAAGGACAGAAAGGCAGGGTTTTTCCCACCTTGCCAACTTGGGGATTTGAACCAGCAATCTTTTGGTTACTGGCCCAATGCGCTTAACAGCTAAGATACCTAACTCACGTTAAACATTTCTGACATTAAAGTGCAGCTTCAACGCTTCAAAAGGATGTGTAATACATGGGAATTGGCCTGTTGGGAATAAATGTAGCAAGTGTATTTAATTGAATTGACTTCAATTCCCACTGAAACAGAAGTGTAATTCCCAGGAATTGTATCTCTGGGGGTGAAAAATTACAACGGTCTATTTTACCTTTATTTAACTTGGCAAGTCAGTTAACCTCTACGGGATTGAAGGGATTATTCGCATTGCGAAAAATAAAACGCGAAAATAGAATCTGGAAAAACTATGTTTAATGCTACATTGATAGTAAATGTAGCAATTATATGAAAAGGGAACAACATTCCCACCTCCTTCATTGTCAATGAAACAATTTTGCCCAAATTCTTATTGAAGAATGTTAATAGACTCACTGATGGTCTCACTTAAGACCACAAAATCAAACAAAAATAGCTCTGCTATTACAGTAGCTCTATATTGAAAATACTGTGATTGAACAAAAATTGTTCAGAGAATAAAGTATGTTAAAAAATTTTAAAATATTATAATTTCTGCACACTTTCTCCCTGGTTCAAGTAGAACCCATTCAAAACCTCCCGGCCCACCAGTTGAGAAGCACTGGTCTAAACCACTCTGGACATGGTGATCATCTGAATCCTGAACGATGGTGGCGTGTGTATGTGGAACAGCTGGTGTGTGTGTGTGTGTGTGTGTGTGTGTGTGTGTGTACGTGTGTGTGTGTGTGTGTGTGTGTGTGTGTGTGTGTGTGTGTGTGTGTGTGTGTGTGTGTGTGTGTGTGTGTGTGTGTGTGTGTCAGAGACCTAGAGACATGACTATACTACACGCAACAGGGAGCCCACACACAGACTGAGACACTCACAACAACCCCAGGGCTCTATTTCATAGTTTACATGCACGCACACACACCACCTTGTCTGAGTTCCTCATGCTCTAGTCTAGGTCAGTGGTTCCCAACCTGGGGCTACTTGGCCTAACCACAGGGGGGTACTTGAGAAGACTCATGAGACCATAGGGCATAGATTTACTGGTAATTTACTGGTGGGTACTTCAGACAAAATTCAGTTGGTGGTACAGTAACTGAAAAAGGTTGGGAACCACTGGTCTAGGAAACACACTATACAGTAACAATACATAGAACATGGTACAGTAGAGACAGAGACAATGGCTGCTTCTGATCTAAAGGAACATACTGTACTCTTAAAGGCTTGGTCGGTCCTGGTCTTTAGGAACATACTGTACTCTTAAAGGCTTGGTCGGTCCTGGTCTAAAGGAACATACTGCACTCTTAAAGGCTTGGTCGGTCCTGGTCTAAAGGAACATATTGCACTCTTAAAGGCTTGGTCGGTCCTGGTCTATAGGAACATACTGCACTCTTAAAGGCTTGGTCGGTCCTGGTCTATAGGAACATACTGCACTCTTAAAGGCTTGGTGGGTCCTGGTCTAAAGGAACATACTGCACTCTTAAAGGCTTGGTCGGTCCTGGTCTATAGGAACATACTGCACTCTTAAAGGCTTGGTCGGTCCTGGTCTATAGGAACATACTGCACTCTTAAAGGCTTGGTCGGTCCTGGTCTATAGGAACATACTGCACTCTTAAAGGCTTGGTAGGTCCTGGTCTATAGGAACATACTGCACTCTTAAAGGCTTGGTCGGTCCTGGTCTATAGGAACATACTGTACTGTCGGTCCTGGTCTAAAGGAACATACTGTACTGTCGGTCCTGGTCTATAGGAACATACTGCACTCTTAAAGGCTTGGTCAGTCCTGGTCTATAGGAACATACTGCACTCTTAAAGGCTTGGTCGGTCCTGGTCTATAGGAACATACTGCACTCTTAAAGGCTTGGTCGGTTCTGGTCTATAGGAACATACTGCACTCTTAAAGGCTTGGTCGGTCCTGGTCTAAAGGAACATACTGCACTCTTAAAGGCTTGGTCGGTCCTGGTATATAGGAACATACTGTACTGTCGGTCCTGGTCTAAAGGAACATACTGTACTGTCGGTCCTGGTCTATAGGAACATACTGTACTCTTAAAGGCTTGGTCGGTCCTGGTCTATAGGAACATACTGCACTCTTAAAGGCTTGGTCGGTCCTGGTCTATAGGAACATACTGCACTCTTAAAGGCTTGGTCGGTCCTGGTCTATAGGAACATACTGCACTCTTAAAGGCTTGGTCGGTCCTGGTCTAAAGGAACATACTGCACTCTTAAAGGCTTGGTCGGTCCTGGTCTATAGGAACATACTGCACTCTTAAAGGCTTGGTCGGTCCTGGTCTAAAGGAACATACTGCACTCTTAAAGGCTTGGTCGGTCCTGGTCTATAGGAACATACTGCACTCTTAAAGGCTTGGTGGGTCCTGGTCTAAAGGAACAGACTGTACTCTTAAAGGCTTGGTCAGTCCTGGTCTATAGGAACATACTGTACTCTTAAAGGCTTGGTTGGTCCTGGTCTAAAGGAACATACTGCACTCTTAAAGGCTTGGTTGGTCCTGGTCTAAAGGAACATACTTAATTAATTGGCTTGATATCCCCCCAGACCAACCCAGACTGAGACAGACAGACAGAGCCACCAAGTCTTTTTAGGTCAGGTATTATCTATCCTGTTGCCAAGTCACTTTATCCCTGCCTATACAGTGCCTTCAAAGAGTATTCAGACCGCTTGACTTTGTCCACATTTTGTTATTGTCCAGCCTGAAGCATGGTGGTGGCAGCATCATGTCTGGAGGAAACCTGGCACCATCCCTACAGTGAAGCATGGCGGTGGCAGCATCATGTCTGGTGGAAACCTGGCACCATCCCTACAGTGAAGCATTGTGGTGGCAGCATCATGTCTGGTGGAAACCTGGCACCATCCCTACAGTGAAGCATGGTGGTGGCAGCATCATGTCTGGAGGAAACCTGGCACCATCCCTACAGTGAAGCATCGTGGTGGCAGCATCATGTCTGGAGGAAACCTGGCACCATCCCTACAGTGAAGCATGGTGGTGGCAGCATCATGTCTGGTGGAAACCTGGCACCATCCCTACAGTGAAGCATTGTGGTGGCAGCATCATGTCTGGTGGAAACCTGGCACCATCCCTACAGTGAAGCATGGTGGTGGCAGCATCATGTCTGGAGGAAACCTGGCACCATCCCTACAGTGAAGCATCGTGGTGGCAGCATCATGTCTGGAGGAAACCTGGCACCATCCCTACAGTGAAGCATCGTGGTGGCAGCATCATGTCTGGAGGAAACCTGGCACCATCCCTACAGTGAAGCATCGTGGTGGCAGCATCATGTCTGGAGGAAACCTGGCACCATCCCTACAGTGAAGCATCGTGGTGGCAGCATCATGCTGTGGGGATGTTTTTCAGTGGCAGGGACTGGGGAACTAGTCAGGATCGAGGTAAATATGAATGGCCAAAGTACAGAGAGATCCTTGATGAAAACCTGCTCCAGAACACTCAGGACCTCAGACCGGGGCAAAGGTTCCCCATCCAATAGGACAACAACCCTAAGCACACTACCAAGACAACGCAGAAGTGGCTTCGGGACAAGTCTCTGAATGTTCTTGAGTGGCCCAGCCAGAGCCCGGACTTTAACCTGATCGTACATCTCTGGAGAGGCCTGAAAATAGCTATGCACCAACGCTCCATCCAACCTGGCAAAGCTTGACAGGATCTGCAGAGAAGAATGGGAGAAACCCAACAAATACATGTGTGCCTAGCTTGTAGTGTCATACGCAAGAATACTCAGGCAGGCAGGCAGGCAGGCAGGCAGGCAGACAGACAGACAGACAGACAGACAGACAGACAGAGCGAGCCGCCAAGCCTTCTTAGGCCAAGCAGAGACAATGGAGTATAACTCCGTCCCAACCTCAAACCCCACTGTACCGCTGTAATACACACTACATCAAAACAACTGCATGATGAATCACTGCTCCTTCAAAGTGATCGGAAACTCAAGCGTGAGGTTTGCCAGGACGACCCCACCTGGGAGTCTTTAGGAATCAAAGAACAATGGAATAAAAAAACAATCATCTCTCAAAACACAGCATATTTCACATTTCCCCCTCCCTACCTGCTGTCTGTCATCTAATATTAGAAAGGAAGGGGAGCACAGTGAGTAATCTCTTTGGCCCAGACCTGTGTGTGTGTGTGTGTGTGTGTGTGTGTGTGTGTGTGTGTGTGTGTGTGTGTGTGTGTGTGTGTGTGTGTGTGTGTGTGTGTGTGTGTGTGTGTGTGTGTGTGCGTGTGTGTGTGTGCGTGCGTCCATGAGTCAGACCCGACCACCCAGACAGTCACTCAAGCTCCCCAGCTTGCTCTTCCCAGGAATGAGTGCCAAATCTGAGCCCCGTTTGTCCATTTCCCCTGGCCAAACCCACCCGTCATGGAGCTTTTATGAGAGACCATCCTTAGCTAGAGGAGGGTAACCTCCAAGTTACACAGTCGCTTCACTCCACACCTGCAATGAAAGCTGTCCCACAGCAACTGCAATACTGTCTCTTCCTCTGGGCTATTCCGGGCTGAGGTTAGTCAGTTAGTCAGGACCCCCGTCTCCACACACCCATATTTAGCTGCCCGCGGAATGGCTGGGTTAAATCATCTCTGTTTGTTTTAGGCAAATGCTAAATATTCATTAGTGGTTAGGTTCCGATGCCTCGGATTCCATCTAATTATTTTGTGTTAAACTCTGTAATCTGCAACGGACATTCCATCCCTCTCGGGCCTCCGAAATAATCATCAGCTAATATTGACGCGTGTTAAAGACGTGAGCCTGTGGTGGCAGAGTGGCTTGGAGGGTTAGGAGCCTGGGAACAGGCCAGAGGAGCCCAACTGGAAACACACAGAGCTAAACAGAGATCAGAGAAAGACAGAGGAACAAACTCAAACGCAAACCGCAGTCCGCCATCCTTGTCTCTCAATCTCTCCGTCTCTCACACTCACACGCTACTTTATTTTCAGAAAGACCAACACGAGAGGAAACAGTCCCGTCTTCCACTGGTGTTGTTATAGTTACCTGAAAGCAATTTTCTCTGGCCTAAACAAATTAGGATCACTAAGATACAGTGTGTGTGTGTGTGTGTGTGTGTGTGTGTGTGTGTGTGTGTGTGTGTGTGTGTGTGTGTGTGTGTGTGTGTGTGTGTGTGTGTGTGTGTGTGTGTGTGTGTGTGTGTTTATCCATGACGGTGTAGCAGTCAGCCTTTAAGGAAGAAGAGCAGGGTGCTCACACCTTTTTATAGGAACAGTTTATTTACCTGTGCTTGCTTATTTGTCTACTATGAAGGCAGTTATTCTTTTCTGCTGTTGCCAGCGGTTACATAGCCCACTGGTAGCACTGGGCTACGGGCTGGGCGAGGGTCCTGTCTACACGCACACACATACTGTACATATATACACACACACACACACACACACACACACACACACACACACACACACACACACACACACACACACACAGAGTGTGCAGAGCCAGCGACTAAGTAAGATGTCCATGCACACACACACACACACACACACCGTCCTTACAGTACAGTGATGAAGGAGTGCTCTGTCCCTCTGTGGCCAGGGTGGTGAGGAGTTACCCAGGGGACACTCTGCCCTGTAAAGAGATGGCGTCTGAGGCCACATTCACACGGCAGGGCAGACGAGACCAGGCCCCCAGTACGCCCCCATGGCACTGGAGCCATAGAATCCTGCACCTTAAATCACAGCCAAATCCCACACCTCAGTCACTTTTACCAGACTCCTCACCCTCTCTTATGCAATGTGGTTGCTAGAGTAGGATAGTGGGATTAAACAGAGAGGACATTTTTAAGATGGTTCATTTCATGGACAAATAACTGCAGTGATCAATTTGAGAGATGTTTCTATCTTTCTACCTGGTTGAGGAGTAAAAATGTAAAACAACACAGAACTTAATGAAACTGTGGAATCTATTTGTCATGACGGGTTAATGGTTTTTAGGTAGTTTACACTATTCACCCTCTTCTCTCCACTTACCCCTACAGTATGTTATGTTACTGCTTAGTTATACCCAATCCCTCAAACTCCCTCTCTCACCCCCGCCAGCCCTCTCTCTCACACACCCCTCTCTCTCACCCCATTTACCCCATATCAATTCAATTCAATTCTCTCTCTCTCTCCCTCACCCCTATCTCTCTCACCCTCTCACCCCCTCTCTCTCACCCCCCCCTCCAGTCCTCTCACCCCCACCCCTCTCTCCTCCCCCTTACCCCATATCTCTCTCTCTCTCCCTCACCCCTATCTCTCTCACCCTCTCACCCCCTCTCTCTCACCCCCCCCCTCCAGTCCTCTCACCCCCCAGCCCTCTCTCTCACACACCCCTCTCTCTCACCCCCCTTACCCCATATCTCTCTCTCTCCCTCACCCCTATCTCTCTTACCCTCTCACCCCCCTCTCTCTCACCCCCCTCATTCTATCTGTCGGTCTCACCCCCTTCACCCCCCCCCCCCCCCCCCCCCCCCCCCAATCCTCTGGAGGGGTCACAGGTTTATTGTGATAATATAGCAAGTAAGGCTGTGCCAACCTGTGCAGGTGTCTGTGAATGGATCTTCAGAGAGGGAGACTTCAACTGAACATAGCATCAAATCTATCGGGTAGAGGGGTGGAACGATGGAAGGGTGTAGTGGTGGAGGGATGGAGGAGGGGAGTGGTGGAGGAATGGAAGGGTGTAGTGATGGAGGGATGGAGGAGGGGAGTGGTGGAGGAATGGAAGGGTGTAGTGATGGAGGGATGGAGGAGGAGAGTGGTGGAGGGATGGAGGAGGGGAGGGGTGGAACGATGGAAGGGTGTAGTGATGGAGGGATGGAGGAGGGGAGTGGTGGAGGAATGGAAGGGTGTAGTGATGGAGGGATGGAGGAGGGGAGTGGTGGAGGAATGGAAGGGTGTAGTGATGGAGGGATGGAGGAGGAGAGTGGTGGAGGGATGGAGGAGGGGAGTGGTGGAGGGATGGAGGAGGGGAGTGGTGGAGGGATGGAAGGGTGTAGTGATGGAGGGATGGAGGAGGAGAGTGATGGAGGGATGGAAGGGTGGAGGGATGGAGGGAGGGAGATGGGGAGTGGTGGAGGGATGGAAGGGTGGAGGGATGGAGGAGGGGAGTGGTGGAGGGATGGAGGGGTGTAGTGATGGAGGGATGGAGGAGGGGAGTGGTGGAGGGATGGAGGAGGGGAGTGGTGGAGGGATGGAACGGTGTAGTGATGGAGTGATGGAGGAGGGGAGTGGTGGAGGGATGGAGGAGGGGAGTGGTGGAGGGATGGAGGAGGGGAGTGGTGGAGGGATGGAGGAGGGGAGTGGTGGAGGGATGGAGGCATGGAGGAGGGGAGTGGAAGGACCATCATAGGGGTAGGGCCTCTGCCTAAAAAAAATGTAAAAGTAAGAAAGAAGAACGTGATCTGTTTCAATACAGGACCATACAGGTTTCTTCTCTTTGATTTGGTGTCTTTGAGGTAGCTAAGTGCCATGGGGGCGCTGATGTCAGCTGCAGCGTATTGATTATTTGCAGATGGGGACAAAGGCCTGGATAACAAAGTAGGTTATCCTCAACAGACTGGACAACATGGGACAGGGACTGCTCAGAAAACAGTGATCGTTCCTACAACATTAGGTACTGTTCCAATGAACCCAATATGGTTTACAGCTAACGTTACCATTGCAACATCCCATAAATGTTTTTTTTATATACAGTAGATTTATAGAAATATCACTGGAGAACAGAGAACAGAAGCTGTAGACAGAAACATTTTCTGTGGGAAATGTGTGTCCTGTGGAATCTTGTGGTTGGCACAGGTTGCCACCTGTTACATAGGAAGGAGATGTCTGAAACAACAAGGAGCTCTAGAATGCAAACTAGAATAGGAAAAGTTCATTTGAAACCAACTGGTCAGCATTCTGGATCTGGGCTGAGAGACTAGCTGATGGACGGAAGCCAGGCGGCTTCACACGGGAGGAGAGGGAGAAATGAAGGAGAGGACAGAAGGAGATGGAGTGAGACAGGAAATAAAGGGTGGTGGGGGAGAGGGTACAGGGGGTTGGAAGTGATATCTCTGAAATTGGGGGTTCACCGGACGGTGATGGACGAGGGACACTGAGTGATGGAGGGATGATGAAGAGAATTGATGGAGAGATTGGGGGGAGGAGTGATGGAGAGGGTGAGCTGGTTGTGCCTGACAGGTATCACCCCCCACCCCCAAAAAATCTACATTGTCCACATTACTTCCCCCATAACCAAAGAGAGAGACAGAAAGGGAGACACAGTATTGGTGGAAAGAAGAAAGAAAAATGCAGGAGGTCACAGTGTGAAGGATGCCCGTGAAATCCTGTCTGTTTCTTGACCTCAGTGTTTCATTGACAGACCCAGAAAAGAGACGGAGAGGGAGAGAAACCCCTCAGATCAGCATAATGACTGGGGAGGATGACACCAGACCGGTAGGCTGGATTAATGATTCAAGGGGAATCAAGGAGACGGGAAGAGAAGGGCATTCCACAAGTGGTTTGTCATGTTCCCTCTGCTGTAACCCCCTGGCCCCGGCATGCCCCTCCAAGCCCCAGATACCCTCCCCAGCAGCAGGCCCAGAGCTTCCATCTCCAGAGCAGAGTGTGACTCACTTTGTTCCGACATCATCATCCTTTACGCTGAGGGAAGCAGGTCCATTGACAGGTTCACTGACAGGTCCATTGAATAAGAGATGGATAGAACACTTTGTCTTCTGAAGGAGGAGGAGAAAGAGGTGAACTGATAGGATGATGAGGAGGATATAGAATGGAGACTGAATTGCAGAGGATGTTATGGAGCAGAGGATGTTATGGAGCAGAGGATGTTATGGAGCAGATGATGTCATGGAGCAGAGGATGTTATGGAGCAGAGGATGTCATGGAGCAGAGGATGTCATTGAGCAGAGGATGTCATGGAGCAGAGGATGTCATGGAGCAGAGGATGTCATGGAGCAGAGGATGTTATGGAGCAGAGGATGTTATGGAGCAGAGGATGTCATTGAGCAGAGGATGTCATGGAGCAGAGGATGTCATGGAGCAGAGGATGTTATGGAGCAGAGGATGTTATGGAGCAGAGGATGTCATTGAGCAGAGGATGTCATGGAGCAGAGGATGTCATGGAGCAGAGGATGTTATGGAGCAGAGGATGTTATGGAGCAGAGGATGTTATGGAGCAGAGGATGTCATGGAGCAGAGGATGTCATGGAGCAGAGGATGTCATGGAGCAGAGGATGTTATGGAGCAGAGGATGTTATGGAGCAGAGGATGTTATGGAGCAGAGGATGTTATGGAGCAGAGGATGTCATGGAGCAGAGGATGTTATGGAGCAGAGGATGTTATGGAGCAGAGGATGTTATGGAGCAGAGGATGTTATGGAGCAGAGGATGTTATGGAGCAGAGGATGTTATGGAGCAGAGGATGTCATGGAGCAGAGGATGTCATTGAGCAGAGGATGTTATGGAGCAGAGGATGTCATGGAGCAGAGGATGTTATGGAGCAGAGGATGTCATGGAGCAGAGGATGTTATGGAGCAGAGGATGTCATGGAGCAGAGGATGTTATGGAGCAGAGGATGTCATGGAGCAGAGGATGTTATGGAGCAGAGGATGTCATGGAGCAGAGGATGTTATGGAGCAGAGGATGTTATGGAGCAGAGGATGTCATGGAGCAGAGGATGTTATGGAGCAGAGGATGTCATGGAGCAGAGGATGTTATGGAGCAGAGGATGTCATGGAGCAGAGGATGTTATGGAGCAGAGGATGTCATGGAGCAGAGGATGTTATGGAGCAGAGGATGTCATGGAGCAGAGGATGCCATGGAGCAGAGGATGTCATGGAGCAGAGGATGTTATGGAGCAGAGGATGTTATGGAGCAGAGGATGTCATGGAGCAGAGGATGTTATGGAGCAGAGGATGTCATGGAGCAGAGGATGTTATGGAGCAGAGGAAATGAAGCAGATGAAGATAGAGAAACCAGATCCAAGAACATAATAGAAACTAAACGAATAGATATTCATAGAAAGATGGATGAGACTAGAATAGACTAGACTAGAATAGAATAGAAAACAATATAATTTGAATATAACAAAATAGAACAGAATAAAATAAAATTGTATAGAATATAATACATTTGCTGTTGCCAACTGAAACAGGCCTCTTTACCTCCTCCCATGTCAGCCCTATAGACTGTCATGTACAGTAAGACAGGTCAGCCCTATAGACTGTCATGTACAGTAAGACAGGTCAGCCCTATAGACTGTCATGTACAGTAAGACAGGTCAGCCCTATAGATTGTCATGTACAGTAAGACAGGTCAGCCCTATAGACTGGCATGTACAGTAAGATAGGTCAGCCCTATAGACTGTCATGTACAGTAAGACAGGTCAGCCCTATAGACTGTTGTGTACAGTAAGATAGGTAAGCCCTATAGACTGTCGTGTACAGTAAGGCAGGTCAGCCCTATAGACTGTTGTGTACAGTAAGATAGGTAGGCCCTATAGACTGTCATGTACAGTAAGACAGGTCAGCCCTATAGACTGCCGTGTACAGTAAGACAGGCCAGCCCTATAGACTGACATGTAAGGTAAGACAGGCCAGCCCTATAGACTGACCTGTACAGTAAGACAGGCCAGCCCTATAGACTGACATGTAGTGTAAGACAGGCCAGCCCTATAGACTGACATGTACAGTAAGACAGGTCAGCCTTATAGACTGTCATTTACAGTAAGACAAAACAGCCCTATAGACTTTCATGTACAGTAAGACAGGTCAGTCCTGTAGACTGCCATGTACAGTAAGACAAAACAGCCTGCAAAGTACAGTAAGACAAGCCAGCCCTATAGACTGACTTGTACAGTAAGACAGGCCAGCCCTATAGATTGACATGTACAGTAAGACAGACCAGCACCTAGACTGACATGTACAGTAAGACAGGACAGCCTCATAAACTGCCATGTACAGTAAGACAGGACAGCCTTATAAACTGCCATGTACAGTAAGACAGGACAGCCTTATAAACTGCCATGTACAGTGAGACAGGCCAGCCCTATAGATTGACATGTACAGTAAGACAGACCAGCACCTAGACTGACATGTACAGTAAGACAGGACAGCCTTATAAACTGCCATGTACAGTAAGACAGGACAGCCTTATAAACTGCCATGTACAGTAAGACAGGACAGCCTTATAAACTGCCATGCACAGTAAGACAGGACAGTCTTATAAACTGCCATGTACAGTAAGACAGGACAGCCTTATAAACTGCCATGTACAGTGAGACAGGTCAGCCCTATAGACTGTCATATACAGTAAGACAAAACAGCCCATAGACGGCCATGTACGGTAAGACAGAATAGCCCTATAATAGACGGCCATGTACAGTAAGACAGAATAGCCTATAGACTACCAAGCCCTATAGACCAGGGGTTGGAACTGGTTCATGGAACAGAACAGAAAACTGGAAAATAACAACTTTTTTTTAAGGAACAGAAACAGAACCTAGAATGAAAGTGATCCATACTGTTCCGGAATAGAACCATTATTTAAAAAGCATGGGAACCGTTTAATAACATTATTTTACGTTCCAGGCATTTTTTTATGGTCTCACAAAAAAACGCAACAAAGTACCTGTGCAAAGCCCTCACTCTGTCACTCAGAAAGCTAGAAAAGAATGGATTAACTTTTTCAATGCTAGGTAAGGGTACTGTAAACCTAGTTATCACATTTAATGTTGGATTTATTAACTACAAAAAGGTAAGATGTGTTTTTGATTCTGGTGCCACTCTGCAAGCTTATTAGCTAGCTAGCTCAAATTACCATACAAGCTCCTCCTTAGAAGCCACTCCTCCCACGTATAATCCTGTGCAACTAATTCTGATAATGATGTAATTTTATTTTATTTTACTATGCAAGTCAGTTAAGAACAAATTCTTATTTACAATAACCGCCTACCCCGAACAACGCTGGGCCAATTGTGCGCTGCCCTATGGGACTTCCAAACACAGCTGGATCTGATACAGCTTGGATTTGAACCAGGGACTGCAGTGATGCCTTCTTGTATTGAGATGCAGTGACCACTGCGCCACTCAGGAGCCCAGAGTGTTACATGCATAACAAGATGCCCAGTGCTTCAAGTCTCCTCCTCAACCCTCTCTCAATCTCTCGCCACCTGTAGAATTTCAGTCTCATCTTGCGCCATAGGCTACACTTGTCTGTCCATCACTCATGTAAAAAACTAACTTGCCTGCTGTATCCACACTGACAGGTAATTCAATGAGCTAAACTGAGAAAGCCTGTTGATTTCACAGGTTAAAACAAGAACAGAGATGAACGATATAAACAGTGAATTTCTTTGGGTTACAACCTGTTCAAAAATTATTATTTTTCTTCAGTGGAACGGAACACAAAAAATGGTGGTTCTGTTCAGAACTAAATGATTGGAGAATTGTTTTGAGTTCCAACCCCTGTTGTAGACTGTCATGTACAGGGAGACAGAAACAGCTAAGCCTTCCACCATGTAACTACAGAGACAGCATTCCCCTGGGGCAGACTGTAGCATGAAAGGGAGAGATCACCCAATCTCAGCTGGACCCCCCAGTCCACCAATGAGAAAGCCAGGAACCTTGTAACCGAGGCTGAGGGGCACGGTTAGGGGTCAGGGGTCAGAGGTTGGAGGGGAAAAGAAGTGACAGAAAGGAGAGATTGATGCCTGCTGACAAAACATGAGCTCACTGGGTCTGTAGCTCTATCCCTGGGGTAGGGTGGAATCTGATGCACCCCTCCCCAACAACACCCAACGTACCCCTCAACCCGCGTCCTGTCCTGTCCTGTCCCATACTGTAAAGGGGCAAAATGGTCTCAGTAAAAGGAGAGCTCTGACATATGCAGTATAACATTACATGCATAACCAAATTCCTTCAGAGGGGTCACCCAATGTGTGTGTGTGTGTTGACGGGTTGCAGGGGGGCTAGAGGGGTTGGAGTGTGGTGGTGGTGGTAGGGGGATTTGGGGGTATATGGTTGAACTGTCACAGATCGAGTTTCATGGGGGACCAATCCCTGAAACGAAAACACTGTTAAATCTCACAAACGGATTTTCAAAGATATTGTTACATGCAGCCAACAGGCCTCCATGAGAATAAAAAGGAAAATGGTAAAAAAGGAGGCAGACAGGTTCTTTTTGTTGTTTATTTTCACTTTCACTCACCACCATTTCATCCTAGACCAGAGTGAACCAGAAGAACAGAACATGTAACCCAGACCAGGCTCCCTCCTCCTCCCTTCTCCTCCTCCCTTCTCCTCCTCCCTCTTTCCTCTTCTCCACCTCTCCTCTCTAGTTACATGAAGTCATCTGGAGTCTCTAACGCAGCCCAGACTGATAGAATGTGAGACGCTCGCAAATGTATATGGAAATACAGTAAAGACTATGATGAGATGAAACGTGTCATAATCTGTCTGAATCAGAGAAGCTGCCAAGACAATATAGTGCTTCTGTTTGGCCTCTCCTGGCTTCACCCTGGCTCATTACGCATAACCTGTCACGATGTCCAGAGGCAGGTGTGTGTGTGTGTGTGTGTGTGTGTGTGTGTGTGTGTGTGTGTGTGTGTGTGTGTGTGAGTGTGAGTGTGAGTGTGAGTGTGAGTGTGAGTGTGAGTGTGTGTGTGTGTGTGTGTGTGTGTGTGTGTGTGTGTGTGTGTGTGTGTGTGTGTGAGTGTGAGTGTGAGTGTGTGTGTGCTTACACGTGTGTGTTGTGAGAGATGGAATAGCATGGAAGCCAGTAAGGAGACTACAGGTCTGGCTATTCAGTCATAAACCCAAAGGACCAGCCAGTCTCTGGAAGACAATGGCATCCTGGCTAAATGTAGGGCTAAGTGAATGGCTACTGTATATTCCTAGACATGTTTATGTACATATACTGTCCAGTATATACGCTAACTCTATGGCTGTATCCAACCCTTCTCCCAACTGGAGCATTTATGGTGTCTTGCGAAAGTATTCACCCCCTTAGCATTCTTCAAAAAAAAATTGCCTTACAACCTGGAATTAAAATTTATTTTTTGTTCTGTTTGTATCATTTTATTTAAACAACATACCTACCACTTCGAAGATGCAAAATATTTTTTATTGTGAAACAAACAAGAAATGAGACAAAAAAATTCAACTTTTTCTTGCATAACTATTCACCCCCCCTCATACTTTGTAGAGCCACCTTTTGCAGCAATTACAGCTGCAAGTCTCTTGGGGTATGTCTCTATAAGCATGGCACATTTAACCACTGTGGTTGTTGCCCATTCTTCAAGGCAAAACTGCTCCAGCTCCTTCAAGTTGGATGGGCCCGCTGGTGTACAGCAATCTTTAAGTCATTCCACAGATTCTCAATTGGATTCAGGTCTGGGCTTTGACTAGGCCATTCCAAGACATTTAAATGTTTCCCATAAACCACTCGAGTGTTGCTTTAGCAGTATGCTTAGGGTCATTGTACTGCTGGAAGTTGAACCTCCGTCTCAGTCTCAAATCTGTGGAAGACTGAAACAGGTTTCCCTCAAGAATGTCCCTGTATTTAGCACCATCCATCATTCCTTCAATTCTGACCAGTTTCCCTGCCGATGACTAACATCCCCACAGCATGATGCTGCCACCACCGTGCTTCACTGGATGGTGTACTCGGTGTGATGAGAGGTGTTGGGTTTGCACCAGACATAGCGTCTTCCTTGATGGCCAAAAAGCTACATTTTAGTCTCACCTGACCAGAGTATCTTCTTCCATATGTTTGGGGAGTCTCCCACATGCCTTTTGGTAGAACACCAAACCTGTTTGCTTATTTTTTTCTTTAAGCAATGGCTTTTTTCTGGACACTCTTCTATAAAGCCCAGCTCTGTGGAGTGCAGGCTTAAAGTGGTCCTATGGACAGATACTCCAATCTCCGCTGTAGAGCTTTGCAGCTCCTTCAGTGTTATCTTTGATCTCTTTGTTGCCTTTCTGATTAATGCCCTCCTTGCCTGGTACGTGAGTTTTGGTGGGCTGCCCTCTCTTGGCAGGTTTGTTGTGGTGCCATATTCTTTATATTTTTTAATAATAGATTTAATGGTGCTCCGTGGGATGGTCAATGTTTTTTATATATTTTTTAATAACCCAACCCATCTGTACTTCTCCACAACTTTGTCCCTGACCTGTTTGGAGAGCTCCTTGGTCTTCATGGTGCCGCTTGCTTGGTGGTGCCCCTTGCTTAATGGTATTGTAGAATCTGGGGCCTTTCAGAACTGGTGTGTATATACTGAGATCATGTGACAGATCATGTGACACTTAGATTGCACACAGGTGGACTTTATTTACCTAAATATGTGACTTCTGAAGGTATTTGGTTGCACCAGATCTTATTTAGGGGCTTCATAGCAAAGGGGGTGAATACATATGCACGCACCACTTCCGTTTAAAAAATATATATATATTTAAACAAGTCATTTTTTAAATTTCACTTCACCAATTCTGACTATTTTGTGTATGTCCATTACATGAAATCCAAATAAAAATCAATTTAAATTACAGGTTGTAATGCAACAAAATAGGAAAAACGCCAAGGAGGGTGAATACTTTTGCAAGGCACTGTGGAGCATTCCCCACATGACTGGAGGACATCCAAGTTTTGAACAAAGCAGAAGGTTCCTTCACCTTTTTCTTTTAACGTGGGTAATACTGACTGACCTTCCCCTTTTCTCTGTCACCTAGTTGACTTCTCAGGAGATGTGAGAAGTTGAAAAACAAAGCTGAAGCATTTCCTCACATAACTAACTCCTTTGAATAAATCCCATTTTGAAACAAAAGATTTTAAGATGACCCTCACTCCATGCCTCTCACAGGTTTATTGGAAACCCGAGGAGAACACAGGAGAACACAGGAGAACACAGGAGAACAGAGGGAAAAGACCTAACCATTTCCATCATAACTGTTTTGAACAAACAAAATAAAAGGTTCTAGACCTGAACCGGCCGACCTTCCTCCCACATGGCACTAGTTGCCTGATGTCTGAAGAGAGGTGAGTAGAGGTTAGACGCAACAAAACCACTTCCCTCATTACTTTTAAACCAAACAACTTTTTAATGCCTGAACTAGTTGACCTCCAGTCTCTCTCACTAGTTCACTGGAAGAGAGGAGAACAGAGGGCTGGTGGTGTTTGAAGCCTGGACTGCAGGTCATATTAACTTCCCCAGTCACTTCCCCGGTGTTTCCTCTGCTGATTGGGCCTGTTTATCACATTAGGATAGAGGTCAAGGATGGGGTCAAACCAAAGCCAGGGCTAACTAACAGAGACACTCATAAACACTGTCCAGATCCTCTGATCTTCTCAGAAACATGCGAAAGTGTTAGGGTGGAATGTCATTGTAGTTAAGGAGGTTAGAAAGTGTATGTGGGACTTAAGAAAATGAATAGTAACTGGGATTCATGGTTGATCTTAAAATGTTGTTACCCTTTGTAGACACACAAACTTACAGAAACATTTACACGCACACACACAACCATCACCAATATAAACCTGCACTACCCCTCCCCCCTCCTCCCTTCCCCTCCCCCTCTTCCCATCCCTCCTCCCATCCCCTCCTCTTCTCCTCCCCTCATCCCCTCCTCCCATCCCCTCCCCTCCCTTCCCCGCCTCCTGTGTAATTTGCAGTGTCAGCCCTCCCTCTCCTACCTTAGTCCCTCAGATCACTGTGACACTCACAGGAAGCTTTTATCTACCAGACAGGAGCCTAGTGTTAGTGTGGGCCTTTCACCGTGACCTGGGCCTTGCCTGGGCTCACCCTGTGGCAGAGGGGCAGCCCTCCCTGGGGCTGACAGGCCTGGGACCTCCCCTGGCTGGCCTAGTTGACCCACTGGCTACTCTAATTGTGTGTAATGCCAGGGATGTGGCCCCTCTGGCCCCCCGGGGCCTCACTGTGGAGAGGCCTCGGGCTACAGGCCAATTATATTCCGTGTTGTTGACACAGACAACCTGACAGTCTCCCCTCTCTCTCTTTGAACTCTCTCCCCCACACACCTCCTGCCCTCCCTCTTCCTTTCTTTCTTTCTTTCTTTCTTTCTTTCTTTCTTTCTTTCTTTCTTTCTTTCTTGCTTTCTTTCTTTCTGTCTTTCTTTCTGTCTTTCTTTCTTACTTTCTCCCACTCCCTTCTCTCTTCAGGGACCACCTAGGGTTTCACAGCCCTTATGCACTCAGGAGGATTGGGTGGTTTTTTCGTGCAGTGTTGGCAGGATTTTCTCTGTGTTGTTCACCCACACACACACATGCACACCCGCATACATGCATAAGCACGAGTGCACACACACACACACACACACACACACACACACACACACACACACACACACACACACACACACACACACACACACACACACACACACACACACACACACACACACAGACTCTGCATACCAGTGTAGAAGTCCATTAGCATAGCTGCCCGAGGCAAGGCCAGGAAGGGAGGGTGTGAGAGGGTGTGAGAGGTCAAAGGGGAGCTGGGAATAACAGTGGTGTGTTAACCTCTCTCCAGCCCCAAATAGAATGTTTCTATTTGGGATGATATGCATGCTTTAAGTGTTATTGTTGTCGGGTTGCCATAAGCTCTTTCCCTCCTCCTGTTCTCTCTACTCTCTGACACTCTCTCTCTCTCTCTCTAGCCTGGACACAGATTTGATTGTGCTGTCCATAGCCAAGTCCTATGATCATTATCAATGCCAAACAACCATAGACATTGGCTGAACACAGCACACACAGATCTGGGACCACCAGACACATTTTTCTCTTAGCCAAACATTGGTAATGAGAGTGGGGTGTGCAGGATTTTGCTCAAGCCCTACATAAACGCACCTGAGTCCACCAATCAGCTGATCATCAAAAGCTTGATTAGATGAATCAAGTGTGTTAGTGCTGCGCTGGAACAAAAGCCTGAACAACATGGAGTTCTCCAGTACCAGGGTCGGTGTCCTCAGCTCTCTGTGCTTTATCTCTCTGTCCTGGTATTTGGTACAGGGCAGCTGTCTGCGATGTTTGGCGAGGTTCACTGTTTGTGAACTCACTGGCTGACTGGATCTCAGACTGTGCTTCCATGGAAGTCTTGATGTTGGAGCCAGATTTCCTACCAGAGCTCTGGGCCACTGGGAGAGAGAGATGGGGAGTTCTTGAGTTGTTCTGTTGGTGAAGTGGGAAGGTGCTCTTACCTTTTTAGTATTTAATTAGGGCTGAATTCTAACATCAGACTTTCATGTCAGGATTAAACTTTGAGGTCAATGTATTGATTTCAATGAGAGATAGAGTTCGTAGTAACCTTTGAGTGGTACACTGCATTGCTTAAGTTAGGATTTTTCCCCATGTCTGTCATTGTCCTCTGTGTCGCTAGTCTGGATTGGTCATCATTTGACATTTTATTGACATCACTAGTCATCATCAAATGCAAATTTCCTTCCTGTTTTCAGTGACTCTGAAGGAAGCTGTGAGGAGGCAGAGGTCAGATGTAGGTCAGTACATAATGAGGAGAATGGAGACCAGCTAGCCTGTAGGCCTTGTCTTCTCTATGGAGACTGCATGGACCTGAGCCAGAGGAGTGGGGAGTAGACAATGACAACACTGTTAGGGATTACTGTATGCCAGCTGGGTTATGATACGCTGTGGGAGTGTGTGTGTGTGTGTGTGTGTGTGTGTGTGTGTGTGTGTGTGTGTGTGTGTGTGTGTGTGTGTGTGTGTGTGTGTGTGTGTGTGTGTGTGTGTGTGTGTGTGTGGGAGTTATGATCTGTTCCTTTCTGCAAGCTGTCAGCTATCAAGTTGGATGGGAATGAGGGGGAATGCCGAACCACAGTGCCCAGAAGGTGTGTGTGCACGCGTGCATGTACAGGTGTGTGCCTCCCCGTGTACATTCGTGTGTGCTTTCTTGTGTGTGTGTGTGTGTGTGTGTGTGAGCATAAACACCCCTCCCAGGTAACCTTCCAGTGCCCCTCCCAAACAACACCAGCAGTGTAATTGTGTGGGCTCTACCTCACCTTAGACACCATTCAGACACCATGCTCATCCTATCAACCATTACGACGGGATCCTAGAGCGTGTGTGTGTGTGTGTGTGTGTGTGTGTGTGTGTGTGTGTATCTGTGTCTGTGTCTGTGTCTGTGTGTGTGTGTGTGTGTGTGTGTGTGTGTGTGTGTGTGTGTGTGTGTGTGTGTGTGTGTGTGTGTGTGTGTGTGTGCGTGCGTGCGTGCGTGCGTGCGTGCGTGCGTGCGTGCGTGCGTGCGTGTGCGTGCGTGCGTGCGTGTGTGTGTGTGCGTGCGTGCACATACGGGATAAATGCTCTTTGAATGCCCTATTTTCTCAGAACCATCCCTCTCCTCTCCAGCCCTTATGACAGCCATTGTTCTGCAGCCATACATGTCCCACCAGGTGTGTGATGTATAGACGACAGCTCCGTGATTTAACAAGACAGGTCTGGCTTTTAACGAGAGACGAGAACTTTAGAAACTTCAACAGCCGGGACGATATATAGAACCCTGGAGACTAACTGACCCAGAGGGGCCCTGTCTGTCTGCCTCTCTAGCCCAGCGACAGTGCCTCAGACTGGGGTGCGAGCCTGTGGGGGCCTGTGGGTGTGACAAATGGGACACCTGAGCCAGACTGTAACACCGGCAGCGTGGTGGGTCCCCCCCTAATCAGCCAGTGGGATGCTCCAACTGCCTGACTTCCAGCGTCAGGTTTCGGATTCTGGGGGAAGCAACGAAGGTGGGAGACGTGGCCCGAAGGGTGGGAGGGGAGGAGTGTTTATGTTCAACTGCACCAACACACAAACACTTTTAACTATATAATGCATACTGTATGTATACACACAGAATCAGTTGACATTTGGACATACACGCAGATACATGCTCACATGATCACATGATCACAGTCCGTAGAATTGTACTTGGTGAATAAAGTGATTTTGATTCTGACACACACACACACAAACACACAAACACACAAATGGAGGAATACACACCTGGAGGCATACACACACACACCTTTCTATCCCCTTCACCTCACACCATAAACACAACACTCATGAGCCCCATAACTGTATGTGTGAAGTTACTAGGGGCATAATCACAGACTCACTCCTAGAGCTGTAGTTACTAGGGGCATAATCACAGACTCACTCCTAGAGCTGTAGTTACTAGGGGGATAATCACAGACTCACTCCTAGAGCTGTAGTTACTAGGGGCATAATCATAGACTCACTCCTAGAGCTGTAGTTACTAGGGGCATAATCACAGACTCACTCCTAGAGCTGTAGTTACTAGTGGGATAATCACAGACTCACTCCTAGAGCTGTAGTTACTAGGGGGATAATCACAGACTCACTCCTAGAGCTGTAGTTACTAGGGGGATAATCACAGACTCACTCCTAGAGCTGTAGTTACTAGGGGGATAATCACAGACTCACTCCTAGAGCTGTAGTTACTAGGGGGACAATCACAGACTCAGTTCTAGAGCTGTAGTTACTAGGGGGATAATCACAGACTCACTCCTAGAGCTGTAGTTACTAGGGGGATAATCACAGACTCAGTCCTAGAGCTGTAGTTACTAGGGGGACAATCACAGACTCAGTTCTAGAGCTGTAGTTACTAGGGGGACAATCACAGACTCAGTTCTAGAGCTGTAGTTACTAGGGGGACAATCACAGACTCAGTTCTAGAGCTGTAGTTACTAGGGGGACAATCACAGACTCAGTTCTAGAGCTGTAGTTACTAGGGGGACAATCACAGACTCAGTTCTAGAGCTGTAGTTACTAGGGGGACAATCACAGACTCAGTTCTAGAGCTGTAGTTACTAGGGGGACAATCACAGACTCAGTTCTAGAGCTGTAGTTACTAGGGGGACAATCACAGACTCAGTTCTAGAGCTGTAGTTACTAGGGGGACAATCACAGACTCAGTTCTAGAGCTGTAGTTACTAGGGGGACAATCACAGACTCAGTTCTAGAGCTGTAGTTACTAGGGGGATAATCACAGACTCAGTCCTAGAGCTGGATTATAGATCCTAGATCCTGACTAGTCCCAGACTAGTTTACAGACTGGGGCCTCCTGAGCAGATGGCCGACACATAGGAATGTCCTGAAATCAGATCATATGATATGCTATGGGCTAGGGTTGGTGATGACCGTCCAATAAACAGAGAATATATGGAGAGGATGGAGAGAAAACACCAGCTGTTCAAGTCTTATGACTCTCTGGACTCTGTTCAGAACCTTTGTGCGACCTCTTAAAACTCCCCCCTTCAATAACAGGTTGGAGGAAGTGCAGTATTACAGGATTATTAGTCACAACCTACACCACCAACGTCCCACATCAAACAAATCCAGGAAGTAAATTAAAGCCAGTGAATCAACACTTCCTCTAAATTTGTGTTCGACAGATTTAATAAAGTCCAAGCTGGCCTATAGATCGTAGACTGGGGCTTTAAATCTGGCCTACACTGCAGTCTCTAAATGTGTCATCAACAGTTAAATGTGGGTCCGGAGGAGACGGGGTTCTGAATTATAGACGTTGCTTAGTGACATCGCTAGTCTGTTGACGTGGCAAATAGATCAGTTACAGTGATAATTGAGCGTCTAATACCTTTGCATATTTATTTATATTTCTCTCTCTCTCTCTCTTGCTCTCCCTCCCTCTTTGGTTATATTTATGGATCTTTGGAGCTGCAGGGGGCCCGAGGACTGAAGCCTACCTGTGTGGACACACTGAGGCCCCCGACAGGGGTAGCCACCCCCGTCCCTCACCTCTGCTGACTATTCAGCTCAGGGAGAGAGAGAGAGAGAGAGAGAGAGAGAGAGAGAGAGAGACAGTGATTTCCGTAAACTGTGTCAACAGTGGCCATCCTCTCAGTGCCAAAGCAAACTCTATTTGCACTTGTTTCTACTGTTAATCGCTCATCTAAACAAGCTTGGGGGTTAGAACTGGAGAGAGAAGGGGAGAGGGGGGAGGAGGGGGAGGTGGAAAGGTGAGGAGGCAATAAAGGGGAGAGCTGTGCGGGACTGGGTTGGCCAAAATAAATGCATGAATGCTCTCTTTCACTGGCTGGCATCTTTGAAGTGAGCTATAATTGCAGCGCTCTTGTCCAGTCGTTGGAGCCTGCGGTGGTCCAGGCCCTGGTTATTCGCAGTGATGTCTGGCTTCAATGTTGGGGAAACGTCATGACTTTAAGCGAATCGGGTGCAGAAGCCTAACTATAACGTTGCAAAAACATTATGCATTAGTGAACCAGATACTGTAGCACAGAATGATCCAGGTATCAACACTGAACATACAGAAACACCATATATGGCTAACATCCATAAGTATCAATGTAATTAAAACATTAGTAGAGTGACAGGAGGAGTTTTACCCAGGTTAGAGGGTGACGGGAGGAGTTTAACCCAGGTTAGAGGGTGACGGGAGAAGTTTTACCCAGGTTAGAGGGTGACGGGATGAGTTTTACCCAGGTTAGAGGGTGACGGGACAAGTTTTATCCAGGTTAGAGGGTGACGGGACGAGTTTTCCCCAGGTTAGAGGGTGACGGGACGAGTTTTACCCAGGTTAGAGGGTGACGGGAGGAGTTTTCCCCTGGTTAGAGGGTGATGCGACAAGTTTTACCCAGGTTAGAGGGTGACGGGAGGAGTTTTACCCAGGTTAGAGGGTGACAGGAGGAGTTTTACCCAGGTTAGAGGGTGACGGGAGGAGTTTTACCCAGGTTAGAGGGTGACGGGATGAGTTTTACCCAGGTTAGAGGGTGACGGGACGAGTTTTACCCAGGTTAGAGGGTGACGGGAGGAGTTTTCCCCTGGTTAGAGGGTGACGGGAGGAGTTTACCCAGGTTAGAGGGTGACGGGAGGAGGTTAACCCAGGTTAGAGGGTGACGGGAGGAGTTTTCCTCTGGTTAGAGGGTGACGGGAGGAGTTTTACCCAGGTTAGAGGGTGACGGGACAAGTTTTATCCAGGTTAGAGGGTGACGGGACGATTTTTCCCCAGGTTAGAGGGTGACGGGAAGAGTTTTACCCAGGTTAGAGGGTGACGGGAGGAGTTTTCCCCTGGTTAGAGGGTGATGCGACAAGTTTTACCCAGGTTAGAGGGTGACAGGAGGAGTTTTACCCAGGTTAGAGGGTGACGGGAGGAGTTTTACCCAGATTAGAGGGTGACGGGAGGAGTTTTACCCAGGTTAGAGGGTGACGGGAGGAGTTTTCCCCTGGTTAGAGGGTGATGAGACAAGTTTTACCCAGGTTAGAGGGTGACGGGAGGAGTTTTACCCAGGTTAGAGGGTGACGGGATGAGTTTTACCCAGGTTAGGAGGGTGACGGGATGAGTTTTACCCAGGTTAGAGGGTGACGGGACAAGTTTTACCCAGGTTAGAGGGTGACGGGAGGAGTTTTCCCCTGGTTAGAGGGTGACGGGATGAGTTTTACCCAGTTTAGAGGGTGACGGGAGGAGTTTTACCCAGGTTAGAGGGTGACGGGAGGAGGTTAACCCAGGTTAGAGGGTGACGGGAGGAGTTTTCCCCTGGTTAGAGGGTGACAGGACAAGTTTTACCCAGGTTAGAGGGTGACGGGAGGAGTTTTACCCAGGTTAGAGGGTGACGGGAGGAGTTTTACCCAGGTTAGAGGGTGACGGGAGGAGTTTTACCCAGGTTAGAGGATGACGGGAGGAGGTTAACCCAGGTTAGAGGGTGACGGGAGGAGTTTTACCCAGGTTAGAGGGTAACGGGACGGGTTTCATCCAGGTTAGAGGGTGACGGGATGAGTTTTCCCCTGGTTAGAGGGTGACGGGAGGAGTTTTACCCAGGTTAGAGGGTGACGGGGGAGTTTTACCCAGGTTAGAGGGTGACGGGGAGAGTTTTACCCTGGTTAGAGGGTGACGGGAGGAGTTTTACCCAAGTTAGAGGGTGACGGGACGAGTTTTACCCAGGTTAGAGGGTGACGGGATGAGTTTTACCCAGGTTAGAGGGTGACAGGGGGAGTTTACCCAGGTTAGAGGTTAACGGGCGAGTTTTCCCCTGTTTAGAGGGTGACGGGATGAATTTTACCCAGGTTAGAGGGTGACGGGAGGAGTTTTACCCAGGTTAGAGGGTGACGGGAGGAATTTTACCCTGGTTAGAGGATGACGGGAGGAGTTTTACCCAGGTTAAAGGGTGACGGGACGAGTTTTACCCAGGTTAGAGGGTGACGGGACGAGTTTTACCCAGGTTAGAGGGTGACGGGAGTTTTACCCTGGTTAGAGGGTGATGGGAGTTTCAACCTGGTTAGAGGGTGACGGGAGTTTTACCCTGGTTAGAGGGTGACGGGAGGAGTTTTCCCCTAGTTAGAGGGTGACATCATGCAGCACCCTAATGACAGGACGGGTAACTTACAAAGCCCCATTCACAGCACAGAGAGAGAGAGAGAGGGAGAGAGGGAGAGAGGGAGAGAGATACCCATTAGGTAACACTCACAGCCCAGCTTACCCTCAGGACACTCTCAGGAACAGAACAGTACAACATGTGTGTACCCAACTGTGGTGCTGCTGATTTGGAGGGTGGAAGGAGGTTAGGGAGGTGGGGGGTGGAGGGAGGTTGAGGAGCTAGGGGGTGGAGGGAGGTTAGGGAGGTGGGGGGAGGTTGAGGATTTAGGGGGTGGAGGGAGGTTAGGGAGGTGGGGGTGGAGGGAGGTTTGGGAGGTGGAGGGAGATTTGGGAGGTGGAGGAAGGTTGGAGAGTGGAGGGAGGTTGTGGAGGGAGGTTGGGGAGATGGAGGGAGGTTTGGGAGGAGGAGGTTGGAGGGAGATTGGAAGGTGGAGGAAGGTTGGGGAGGTGGAGATTGGAAGGTGGCGGGAGGTTGGAGAGCGGAGAAAGGTTGGAGGGTGGAGGGAGTTTGAGGAGGTGGAGGTTGTAGGAAGGTTGGAGGGTGGGTGGGTGGGTGGGTGGGTGGGTGGGTGGAGGTTGGAGGGTGGAGGGAGGTTTTGGATGTGTAACTGGAAGTTGGAGGGAGGTTGGAAGGTGGAGGAGGTTGGAAGGTTGGAGGTTGGAGGGAGATTGGAAGGTGGAGGAAGGTTGGGGAGGTGGAGATTGGAAGGTGGCGGGAGGTTGGAGAGTGGAGAAAGGTTGGAGGGTGGAGGGAGTTTGAGGAGGTGGAGGTTGTAGGAAGGTTGGAGGGTGGGTGGGTGGGTGGGTGGGTGGGTGGGTGGGTGGAGGTTGGAGGTTGGAGGGTGGAGGGAGGTTTTGGATGTGTAACTGGAGGTTGGAGGGAGGTTGGAAGGTGGAGGAGGTTGGAAGGTTGGAAGGTTGGAGGGTGGAGGGAGGTTGGGGAGGTGGAGGTTGGAGAGAGGTTGGAAGGTGGAGGAGGTTGGAAGGTGGAGGGAGGTTGGAGGGTGGAGGGAGGTTGGGGAGGTGGAGGTTGGAGAGAGGTTGGGGAAGTGGGGTGTGTGTGTCTGTGTGTGCATGCCTACGTGTGAGCATGAGTGTGTTTGTAAGTAAGTGCAATCATGTACATGCATGTGTTTGAGTAGGTGCGGCAACATCAGAGCCAGACGTAGAAGCCGAAGCTGCGGCAGGGAGGAAGTGACAGAGTTACATGTTCAGTGTTTAATACACATCTCCTTGATGTTCTCTTTAGAAAGAAACCCCAGCCAACCTCAGGTTATTAAGGCTATGTCACAAACGGCACCCTATATAGTGCACTACTTTTGACCAGGGCCAATATAGCTCTGGTCAAAAGTAGGGTACTATGTAGGGAAAGGCATGTCATTTGGGAGTCCCAATTCTCTGAAGAATACAACACACAATGCACCTTTCAGTTTGGATTTTTTTACACAACTTCCCCCTCCTTGGGTAATAGATCAGGCTGTGTTGTACTGTTAGTTGTGTTGCAGCACTCTGTGAAAAAGGGGAAAACCCCAACCCCCAAATCCCAAACCCGACATGGTGTTAGCTTCCACTGCACTTACTCTACCTACATGTCACTTTGAACTCGTTTTTCCCTCCTTTAAATGGAAAATAAAATGGAAGTGGGATCAGTGCATGGTGTTGCTGTAGCATGCACACACATGCGTAAGTACACACACACACACACACACACACACACACACACACACACACACACACACACACACACACACACACACACACACACACACGCACACACACCCTACAGTGCTTGTTGGGGCAGAGTGCCCTGCCTGGCTCAAAGGGGCTTTCTTGTGTTTGATTTTCTCGTGATGAGGACCGACCACTGACAGCTCACCTTGTTTGATGAGGAGCTCTGTGAAAGCTGGTCCTCTGTAAGCAGGTATTTGATTTATTTGATGTATTTCAGGACCTGGGCATCTCTCCAAGGTACACATTCCTTCTCCCCAGGGACATAATGCCCTATCTCTTGTACAGTGGGGTCTGGTCTGGTCTCTCTTCTGGTCTGGTACAGTGGGGTCTGGTCTGGTCTCTCTTCTGGTCTGGTCTCCCTTCTGGTCTGGTCTGGTCTCTCGTCTGGCCTGGTCTGGTATAGTCTGGACTAGTCTGGTCTGGTCTGGTCTCTAGTCTGTTCTCTGGTCTGGTCTGTTCTCTGGTCTGGTCTCTGGTATCTGGTCTGGTATCTGGTCTGTCTCTGGTGTCTGGTCTAGTCTGGTCTGTTCTCTGGTATCTGGTCTGGTCTCTGGTCTAGTCTGGTCTGGTATCTGGTCTGTCTCTGGTGTCTGGTCTGGTGTGTTCTCTGGTATCTGGTCTGGTCTCTGGTCTAGTCTGGTCTGGTGTCTGGTCTGTTCTCTGGTATCTGGTCTGGTCTCTGGTCTAGTCTGGTCTGGTGTCTGGTGTCTGGTCTGTTCTCTGGTATCTGGTCTGGTCTCTGGTCTAGTCCGGTCTGGTGTCTGGTCTGTTCTCTGTTCTCTGGTCTGGTCTTTTCTGTTCTCTGATCTGGTCTCTGGTCTAGTCTGGTCTGGTGTCTGGTCTGTTCTCTGGTATATGGTCTGGTCTAGTCTGGTCTGGTGTCTGGTCTGTTCTCTGGTCTCTGGTCTGGTCTGGTCTGTTCTCTGGTCTCTGGTCTGTTCTCTGGTATCTGGTATCTGGTCTGGTCTCTGGTCTCTGGTCTCTGGTCTCTGGTCTCTGGTCTCTGGTCTGGTCTCTGGTCTCTCTGGTCTGGTCTGTTTGCTGGTCTCTGGTCTATGGTCTGGTCTGGTCTGTTCTCTGGTCTGGTCTCTGGTCTCTGGTCTCTGGTCTCTGGTCTCTGGTCTCTGGTCTCTGGTCTCTGGTCTGGTCTGTTCCCTGGTCTCTGGTCCCTGGTCTCTGGTCTCTGGTCTGGTCTGTTCCCTGGTCTCTGGTCTGGTCTGTTCCCTGGTCTCTGGTCTGGTCTGTTCCCTGGTCTCTGGTCTGTTCTCTGGTATCTGGTATCTGGTCTCTGGTCTCTGGTCTCTGGTCTCTGGTCTGGTCTCTGGTCTCTCTGGTCTGGTCTGTTCGCTGGTCTCTGGTCTATGGTCTGGTCTGGTCTGGTCTGGTCTGGTCTGGTCTGGTCTCTGGTCTGGTCTCTGGTCTCTGGTCTCTGGTCTCTGGTCTCTGGTCTGGTCTGTTCCCTGGTCTCTGGTCCCTGGTCTCTGGTCTCTGGTCTGGTCTGTTCCCTGGTCTCTGGTCTGGTGTCTGGTGTCTGGTCTGGAATGGTCTGATCTTTATCGTTCCTTCTCTTCTTTATCATTCCTTCTCTTCTATATCATTCCTTCTCTTCTATACCATTCCTTCTGTTCTATACCATTCCTTCTCTTCTTTATCATTCCTTCTCTTCTATATCATTCCTTCTCTT
>NW_027260881.1:132500-174477 GCF_045791955.1 Oncorhynchus clarkii lewisi
CCTCCTCTCCCGTCTCTCTGCACCCCACCACTAAACCCTAATACCCTCTGAGCCCTGTGAACACCTAAGCCTCAATACCTCCTCTCCCGTCTCTCCACCCCCCACCCATATTTCACGCCTCCTTTGGGATAATCCTGGTATCTGGGGAGTCAGCAGACAGAAGGGGGTGTGGTTGTCTGGAAGGGTAGCATTGGCCACCCCCCCCTCCTCCTCCTCCTCCCCACCTTCCCACCACCACCACCACTCCAGCCCTCCACAAAACAACCCCTTCTCACCCTCTCATCCCTGTCCGGCTGCGGAGAGGAGGCTGAAATTACAGTCAGACAAGCTCCAAATCTCCCTCCATTCTCCACACATGCCAGAGAGAGGGGAGAAAAGAATAACAGGCCTTAACTGTCCGTCCCCGGCCCTGCCTGTCTCTGTCTGCCAAGACCCTACCCAGACAAAAGATCATTACTGCTAGTAAAGAGAGAGAGGGAGGCAGGTAAAGGAGGAATAACTCTGGACGGGCGGTGAAGAGCGATAGAGGGCAGTGGGAACAAAGTGTGGGAAAGAAAAGAGAGAGAGGGAGGCAGGTAAAGGAGGAATAACTCTGGACGGGCGGTGAAGAGCGATAGAGGGCAGTGGGAACAAAGTGTGGGAAAGAAAAGAGAGCGAGGGAGGGAGGTAAAGGAGGAATAACTCTGGACGGGCGGTGAAGAGCGATAGAGGGCAGTGGGAACAAAGTGTGGGAAAGAAAAGAGAGAGAGGGAGGCAGGTAAAGGAGGAATAACTCTGGACGGGCGGTGAAGAGCGATAGAGGGCAGTGGGAACAAAGTGTGGGAAAGAAAAGAGAGAGAGGGAGGGAGGTAAAGGAGGAATAACTCTGGACGGGCGGTGAAGAGCGATAGAGGGCAGTGGGAACAAAGTGTGGGAAAGAAAAGAGAGAGAGGGAGGGAGGTAAAGGAGGAATAACTCTGGACGGGCGGTGAAGAGCGATAGAGGGCAGTGGGAACAAAGTGTGGGAAAGTAAAGTAGAAATAAAATGCAGAATGAAAGAGAAGGAGAAAGAAATGGAGAGAGGAATTTGAGCATAATTACTATGAATGTAAGAATGTGAGTACTCTGATCCAGTGGTGAGCAGGAGCACTGTACAGAGATATATTTACACCGGTGAGGAGGAGAACAAGGAAAAACAGCCATGGCCTGATCCTAGACCAGCTTACCCTTTTTAGGTCATAATCAATAAAAATGATATGGACAGGTGGGTCCTGATACTGGATCAACACTCCTACTATGAGACCCTTTATTTTTTGTAGTCAGTGTATGCAATCCCTGCAGGAATTGAACCCATGACCTCAGGATGCTAGTGCCACACTCCTACCATCTGAGCCACACAGGACTCAGACAGTGACAACATGGTGATGAGAAGGAGTTGGGCGTAGGGGGGAGAGAGGTCATAGCAGGAGACAATGATGCAAGCATGAATATACCACAGATGACACTACATAGATGTTATTCATCACTGCAAAAGTGCCCTCTCCTGCCTAAATCCTGATCTGGGACCCCGTTAGAACATTTAAGAAATGCATCCTTACTTCCTTAGTTCATTGAAGTAAGCTCAGCTCTATAAGTGATTGGATTGGTTTAGTTCCTTGAGGTAAGCACAGCTCTATAAGTGATTGGATTGGTTTAGTTCCTTGAGGTAAGCACAGCTCTATAAGTGATTGGATAGGTTTAGTTCCTTGAGGTAAGCACAGCTCTATAAGTGATTGGATAGGTTTAGTTCCTTGAGGTAAGCACAGCTCTATAAGTGATTGGATAGGTTTAGTTCCTTGAGGTAAGCACAGCTCTGTAAGTGATTGGATAGGTTTAGTTCGTTGAGGTAAGCTCAGCTCTATAAGTGATTGGATAGGTTTAGTTCCTTGAGGTAAGCTCAGCTCTATAAGTGATTGGATAGGTTTAGTTCATTGAGGTAAGCACAGCTCTATAAGTGATTGGATTGGTTTAGTTCCTTGAGGTAAGCTCAGCTCTATAAGTGATTGGATATGTTTAGTTCGTTGAGGTAAGCACAGCTCTATAAGTGATTGGATAGGTTTAGTTCCTTGAGGTAAGCACAGCTCTGTAAGTGATTGGATAGGTTTAGTTCGTTGAGGTAAGCTCAGCTCTATAAGTGATTGGATAGGTTTAGTTCATTGAGGTAAGCTCAGCTCTATAAGTGATTGGATAGGTTTAGTTCCTTGAGGTAAGCACAGCTCTATAAGGGATTGGATAGGTTTAGTTCCTTGAGGTAAGCACAGCTCTATAAGTGATTGGATAGGTTTAGTTCCTTGAGGTAAGCACAGCTCTATAAGTGATTGGATAGGTTTAGTTCCTTGAGGTAAGCTCAGCTCTATAAGTGGTTGGATAGGTTTAGTTCCTTGAGGTAAGCTCAGCTCTATAAGTGATTGGATAGGTTTAGTTCCTTGAGGTAAGCACAGCTCTATAAGTGATTGGATAGGTGTAGTTCCTTGAGGTAAGCTCAGCTCTATAAGTGATTGGATAGGTGTAGTTCCTTGAGGTAAGCACAGCTCTATAAGTGATTGGATAGGTTTAGTTCCTTGAGGTAAGCACAGCTCTGTAAGTGATTGGATAGGTTTAGTTCCTTGAGGTAAGCTCAGCTCTATAAGTGATTGGATAGGTTTAGTTCCTTGAGGTAAGCACAGCTCTATAAGGGATTGGATAGGTTTAGTTCCTTGAGGTAAGCACAGCTCTATAAGTGATTGGATAGGTTTAGTTCCTTGAGGTAAGCACAGCTCTATAAGTGATTGGATAGGTTTAGTTCCTTGAGGTAAGCACAGCTCTATAAGTGATTGGATAGGTGTAGTTCCTTGAGGTAAGCTCAGCTCTATAAGTGATTGGATAGGTTTAGTTCGTTGAGGTAAGCACAGCTCTATAAGTGATTGGATAGGTTTAGTTCCTTGAGGTAAGCACAGCTCTATAAGTGATTGGATAGGTTTAGTTCCTTGAGGTAAGCACAGCTCTATAAGTGATTGGATAGGTTTAGTTCATTGAGGTAAGCTCAGCTCTATAAGTGATTGGATAGGTTTAGTTCGTTGAGGTAAGCACAGCTCTATAAGTGATTGGATAGGTTTAGTTCGTTGAGGTAAGCACAGCTCTATAAGTGATTGGATAGGTTTAGTTCCTTGAGGTAAGCACAGCTCTATAAGTGTTTGTATAGGTCTGAGGAAGGTTACCACCCTATTACTTTTACCAATTCAAACAATTCACATCTGTGTTAACTTCAACACGGTACTGTAGGAGGGAAGGATGCATTTCTGAAGTATTAGAACAGGGCCAAGGACAAGCTTCCCTCACAATGTGCCTCCCAAATGGCACCCTATTCCCTATGTAGTGCACTACTTTTGATCAGGGCCCATATATGGCTCTGGACAAAAGTATATTCACTATGTAGGGAATAGGGTGCCATTTGGGAAACATCCCAACTCTCAGGAAAACAACATCGTAACCAAACCAGCCTGGCAGCACCGCCATCTACGTTCAGGACCATTCTCTATCCACAACACAGGGTTCACACACCTGGCATCACGCTATACCCTCCACGGCCCTCTCACTAGACCATGCAACAGCTACACTTAGTCTTTTCTAGTCGGATGCATCGCTTATGGTGCTCCATAGCAGTTCTGTCATGGCCCAAGCTGCTCTTGGAGAGAGGGGGGAGGACGGAGATTGGGAGGAAGGGATAGAGAGACAGAGAGAGATAAATGAGAGAGAGCAGGGTGAAATAGAAAGAGAGAGAAAGAGGAGGGAAGAGAAAGGAAGAGAGGTAGAGAAAGAGAGAGAGGGAGAGAGAAAGAGCAGGGTGAGGAGAGTAAAGGCCCTAACAGAGAGTCTGCCTGGACCCTGTGCGTGAGTCAACAGATGTGTTTTTTAGATGCTATCTCATCGTCCGTAAACAAACTTGACTTGAACAGGCTGTGGCCGAGCCTCCGGTACACAGAACATTGTGATTCCTCTCCTAGATTCTAAACAGTTTTAACCCCCCACCTGGCTTACGTCACTCGCTCCCTCTCTCTCTCTCTCTCTCTCACTCATAGTATCTTTCTCTCTCTCTGTCTCCCCTCTCTCTCTCTCTATCTCTCTCTCTCTCTCTCACACTCACAGTATCTCTCTCACACTCACAGTATCTCTCTCTCTCTCTCTCTCTCTCTCTCTGTCCCTCTCTCTCTGTCTCTCTCTGTCTCTCTCTCTCTCTCTCTCTCTCTCTCTCTGTCCCTCTCTCTCTGTCTCTCTCTCTCTGTCTCTACCTCTCTCACACACATTCACTAGCTTTTTCTCTCCCCCTCTCTCTATTTCTCTCTCTCTCTACACTTGTCTCCATTACCCCTTAATTTGTACGGTAATTAGACATCTTGTCTTTGCATTATCATTATCATATTATCATCTATGTCTCTCACTGCTTGTCTCTTTGTGATGACCAGAAACCAACTGGCACCACATCACACACACTCCCCTATCATATCCCTCTCTTCTCTTCATCCCTCTCTTCCCTCTCCACCTCCTTCCCCCCTCTCCATCTCTCCCTACATCTCCTTGGCAAAGGACCAGTCCTGCCTCAGCTCATCCGTACCCAAACCATACTTTCCAAATACAAAATGTTATTTGGAAAGTATCGCCTATATTTCTATGTAAATATACATATAAATATACATACTGTATGTATACATTTAAATACACATGAATACAGTATGCATATACAGTTACATACATAAGCATGATATAACCCATATGGTGTGTAAACATCGTTTTCCCTTCCACTTGGAATGCCAACCTACACTTTTAGAAAAAAGGGTGATATCTAGAATTAAAATTGTTCTTCAGCTGTCCTCATAGGACAACCCTTTTTGGTTCCAAGTAGAACCCTTTTTGGTTCCAAGTATAACCCTTTTAGGTTCCATGTAGGACCCTTTCCACAGAGGGATCTACATGAAACCCAAAAGGGTTATCCTATGGGGACAACCCAAGAACCCTTGTGGAACCCTTTTTTCTAAGAGTGTAGAACACTGACTTCTAGACTGCTCACGCTATAAGGTTCTGCTGAGACAGGTAGATGTTATTCCATGTTACCTATGTTTGTGATCACAGTGCGGGAAGTTGGTACAGAATGCCATTCAACTGTTAGCTACTGTCATGCTCCACACGTCTACAGTCATTTTACACTACGAGATCTGTGTCAGGAATACCATGGGGTAAATGGCCAATCCAATCCATCAAACTAGTTGGCAAAACTGGGTTGTGTTTTTATTAGGGTGTGTATTTTAAAATGCTTTGCAACTGATAACAAACATGTGTGTTTTTTATTGGTAGTCCCTTTCTTTTTCAGTCTGTTTTCTTCCGTTTGGTGCCTAATGAACACGGCCCTGGTTGCCTGATGCTAAAAGCTTGTGTTTCTTGGACCGGTTCCGTTTTAAGGGGTCCATATGTAACAGTGATTGATTACACTCCCTGCAAGACATTTCTCGCTTATTACGTTTTAAGTTTACTGTAATCATCCATTTCTTTGGAAGTCAGATTCCCCCAAACACATTCTTCCCCCAACACCTTTCTCCTGTTACTCCATTGTTACAGTACACGTCGTTCTATGGGAGTCTGCATGCAATGTTTACTGTCTATGTGGCTCAGTTGTGGCTAGGTTGGAACGACAACAATTCCTCAGCTTCCCATCTGAGACGAATCAACTACTGAACTCAGCAGTAAAATGTCGTCTGCAGTCATTATTGTGAAGTGATTTATGTCGATGTCTCTTTCCCCAATGAAGAAAAGGTGTCTGCATGTGTTTCTGACTAACTACTTGGAGGGGATTAGAACATATTAGACCATTTTGCAACATAAAGACATTCCTATGTGGGTGTGTGGTGCGTGTGTGTGTGTGTCGTATTGTACAGTTTAGAGGAGTCAAAAAGTCCACAGTCAGCAGGGTCATATAGCAGGACTCAGCTCTTTCCATTTCCCTCACCTCTCCATCAAACTGGGAATCATGATATGAAAGACACAAGAGGGGGAGACACAAATACAATTTTCACATTACTGAGTTGAGCCAAGCTAAACTGAGCTGGCCTGTTTACACATCCACCATACAGATGGAGGATCTTTATTTGAGCCAGTTTGCTACATCCAGAAAAACAATCATGCATCAACAGGAAATGTGAATTATTTTGTGGATTATAATTAATGGACATTTTTATAGATGTTGATACATTTTTTGTTAGTGCAAATCAAGTCTGACATTTCTAAGTGGAAATGACAAACTTTAGAAGCCTTTTAAACCTCAAATAAACTCTCAAGTTTGCATTTCCCATTTCCTCTGCAGGACAATTCTCAGCAAGACAAGAGTGATCAGTTGAAGATCCTACATCTGTAATTGCTGTACCATCCTGGAAAGGACCATGTGAAAGGAACATGTTGGAGCCAGCACCGTATGATTTGATAATGTGAAAGGAACACGTTGGAGCCAACACCGTATGGTTTGATAATGTGAAAGGAACATGGTGGAGCCAGCACCGTATGGTTTGATAATGTGAAAGGAACATGTTGGAGCCAACACCGTATGGTTTGATAATGTGAAAGGAACACGTTGGAGCCAGCACCGTATGGTTTGATAATGTGAAAGGAACACGTTGGAGCCAACACCGTATGGTTTGATAATGTGAAAGGAACATGTTGGAGCCAGCACCGTATGGTTTGATAATGTGAAAGGAACATGTTGGAGCCAGCACCGTATGGTTTGATGATGTGAAAGGAACATGTTGGAGCCAACACCGTATGGTTTGATAATGTGAAAGGAACATGTTGGAGCCAACACCGTATGGTTTGATAATGTGAAAGGAACATGTTGGAGCCAACACCGTATTGTTTGATAATGTGAAAGGAACATGTTGGAGCCAACACCGTATGGTTTGATAATGTGAAAGGAACACGTTGGAGCCAGCACCGTATGGTTTGATAATGTGAAAGGAACATGTTGGAGCCAGCACCGTATGGTTTGATAATGTGAAAGGAACATGTTGGAGCCAGCACCGTATGGTTTGATGATGTGAAAGGAACATGTTGGAGCCAACACCGTATGGTTTGATAATGTGAAAGGAACATGTTGGAGCCAACACCGTATGGTTTGATAATGTGAAAGGAACATGTTGGAGCCAACACCGTATTGTTTGATAATGTGAAAGGAACATGTTGGAGCCAACACCGTATGGTTTGATAATGTGAAAGGAACATGTTGGAGCCAACACCGTATGGTTTGATAATGTGAAAGGAACATGTTGGAGCCAGCACCGTATGGTTTGATAATGTGAAAGGAACATGTTGAAGCCAGCACCGTATGGTTTGATAATGTGAAAGGAACACGTTGGAGCCAACACCGTATGGTTTGATAATGTGAAAGGAACACGTTGGAGCCAACACCGTATGGTTTGATAATGTGAAAGGAACATGTTGGAGCCAGCACCGTATGGTTTGATAATGTGAAAGGAACACGTTGGAGCCAACACCGTATGGTTTGATAATGTGAAAGGAACACGTTGGAGCCAACACCGTATGGTTTGATAATGTGAAAGGAACATGTTGGAGCCAACACCGTATGGTTTGATAATGTGAAAGGAACATGTTGGAGCCAGCACTGTATGGTTTGATAATGTGAAAGGAACATGTTGGAGCCAGCACCGTATGGTTTGATAATGTGAAAGGAACATGTTGGAGCCAGCACCGTATGGTTTGATAATGTGAAAGGAACATGTTGGAGCCAACACCGTATGATTTGATAATGTGAAAGGAACATGTTGGAGCCAACACCGTATGGTTTGATAATGTGAAAGGAACACGTTGGAGCCAACACCGTATGGTTTGATAATGTGAAAGGAACACGTTGGAGCCAACACCGTATGGTTTGATAATGTGAAAGGAACATGTTGGAGCCAGCACCGTATGGTTTGATAATGTGAAAGGAACATGTTGGAGCCAACACCGTATGGTTTGATAATGTGAAAGGAACATGTTGGAGCCAGCACCGTATGGTTTGATAATGTGAAAGGAACATGTTGGAGCCAACACCGTATGGTTTGATAATGTGAAAGGAACATGTTGGAGCCAACACCGTATGGTTTGATAATGTGAAAGGAACACGTTGGAGCCAACACCGTATGGTTTGATAATGTGAAAGGAACATGTTGGAGCCAGCACCGTATGGTTTGATAATGTGAAAGGAACACGTTGGAGCCAACACCGTATGGTTTGATAATGTGAAAGGAACATGTTGGAGCCAGCACCGTATGGTTTGATAATGTGAAAGGAACATGTTGGAGCCAGCACCGTATGGTTTGATAATGTGAAAGGAACATGTTGGAGCCAGCACCGTATGGTTTGATAATGTGAAAGGAACACGTTGGAGCCAACACCGTATGGTTTGATAATGTGAAAGAAACATCTTGGAGCCAGCACCGTATGGTTTGATAATGTGAAAGGAACACGTTGGAGCCAACACCGTATGGTTTGATAATGTGAAACGGAACATGTTGGAGCCAGCACCGTATGGTTTGATAATGTGAAAGGAACATGTTGGAGCCAACACCATATGGTTTGATAATGTGAAAGGAACATGTTGGAGCCAACACCGTATGGTTTGATAATGTGAAAGGAACACGTTGGAGCCAACACCGTATGGTTTGATAATGTGAAAGGAACATGTTGGAGCCAACACCGTATGGTTTGATAATGTGAAAGGAACATGTTGGAGCCAGCACCGTATGGTTTGATAATGTGAAAGGAACATGTTGGAGCCAGCACCGTATGGTTTGATAATGTGAAAGGAACATGTTGGAGCCAGCACCGTATGGTTTGATAATGTGAAAGGAACACGTTGGAGCCAGCACCGTATGGTTTGATAATGTGAAAGGAACACGTTGGAGCCAACACCATATGGTTTGATAATGTGAAAGGAACATGTTGGAGCCAACACCGTATGGTTTGATAATGTGAAAGGAACATCTTGGAGCCAGCACCGTATGGTTTGATAATGTGAAAGGAACACGTTGGAGCCAACACCGTATGGTTTGATAATGTGAAAGGAACATGTTGGAGCCAGCACCGTATGGTTTGATAATGTGAAAGGAACACGTTGGAGCCAACACCGTATGGTTTGATAATGTGAAAGGAACATGTTGGAGCCAGCACCGTATGGTTTGATAATGTGAAAGGAACATGTTGGAGCCAGCACCGTATGGTTTGATAATGTGAAAGGAACATGTTGGAGCCAACACCGTATGGTTTGATAATGTGAAAGGAACACGTTGGAGCCAGCACCGTATGGTTTGATAATGTGAAAGGAACATGTTGGAGCCAGCACCGTATGGTTTGATAATGTGAAAGGAACATGTTGGAGCCAGCACCGTATGGTTTGATGATGTGAAAGGAACATGTTGGAGCCAACACCGTATGGTTTGATAATGTGAAAGGAACATGTTGGAGCCAACACCGTATGGTTTGATAATGTGAAAGGAACATGTTGGAGCCAACACCGTATTGTTTGATAATGTGAAAGGAACATGTTGGAGCCAACACCGTATGGTTTGATAATGTGAAAGGAACATGTTGGAGCCAACACCGTATGGTTTGATAATGTGAAAGGAACATGTTGGAGCCAGCACCGTATGGTTTGATAATGTGAAAGGAACATGTTGAAGCCAGCACCGTATGGTTTGATAATGTGAAAGGAACACGTTGGAGCCAACACCGTATGGTTTGATAATGTGAAAGGAACACGTTGGAGCCAACACCGTATGGTTTGATAATGTGAAAGGAACATGTTGGAGCCAGCACCGTATGGTTTGATAATGTGAAAGGAACACGTTGGAGCCAACACCGTATGGTTTGATAATGTGAAAGGAACACGTTGGAGCCAACACCGTATGGTTTGATAATGTGAAAGGAACATGTTGGAGCCAACACCGTATGGTTTGATAATGTGAAAGGAACATGTTGGAGCCAGCACTGTATGGATTGATAATGTGAAAGGAACATGTTGGAGCCAGCACCGTATGGTTTGATAATGTGAAAGGAACATGTTGGAGCCAGCACCGTATGGTTTGATAATGTGAAAGGAACATGTTGGAGCCAACACCGTATGATTTGATAATGTGAAAGGAACATGTTGGAGCCAACACCGTATGGTTTGATAATGTGAAAGGAACACGTTGGAGCCAACACCGTATGGTTTGATAATGTGAAAGGAACACGTTGGAGCCAACACCGTATGGTTTGATAATGTGAAAGGAACATGTTGGAGCCAGCACCGTATGGTTTGATAATGTGAAAGGAACATGTTGGAGCCAACACCGTATGGTTTGATAATGTGAAAGGAACATGTTGGAGCCAGCACCGTATGGTTTGATAATGTGAAAGGAACATGTTGGAGCCAACACCGTATGGTTTGATAATGTGAAAGGAACATGTTGGAGCCAACACCGTATGGTTTGATAATGTGAAAGGAACACGTTGGAGCCAACACCGTATGGTTTGATAATGTGAAAGGAACATGTTGGAGCCAGCACCGTATGGTTTGATAATGTGAAAGGAACACGTTGGAGCCAACACCGTATGGTTTGATAATGTGAAAGGAACATGTTGGAGCCAGCACCGTATGGTTTGATAATGTGAAAGGAACATGTTGGAGCCAGCACCGTATGGTTTGATAATGTGAAAGGAACATGTTGGAGCCAGCACCGTATGGTTTGATAATGTGAAAGGAACACGTTGGAGCCAACACCGTATGGTTTGATAATGTGAAAGAAACATCTTGGAGCCAGCACCGTATGGTTTGATAATGTGAAAGGAACACGTTGGAGCCAACACCGTATGGTTTGATAATGTGAAACGGAACATGTTGGAGCCAGCACCGTATGGTTTGATAATGTGAAAGGAACATGTTGGAGCCAACACCATATGGTTTGATAATGTGAAAGGAACATGTTGGAGCCAACACCGTATGGTTTGATAATGTGAAAGGAACACGTTGGAGCCAACACCGTATGGTTTGATAATGTGAAAGGAACATGTTGGAGCCAACACCGTATGGTTTGATAATGTGAAAGGAACATGTTGGAGCCAGCACCGTATGGTTTGATAATGTGAAAGGAACATGTTGGAGCCAGCACCGTATGGTTTGATAATGTGAAAGGAACATGTTGGAGCCAGCACCGTATGGTTTGATAATGTGAAAGGAACACGTTGGAGCCAGCACCGTATGGTTTGATAATGTGAAAGGAACACGTTGGAGCCAACACCATATGGTTTGATAATGTGAAAGGAACATGTTGGAGCCAACACCGTATGGTTTGATAATGTGAAAGGAACATCTTGGAGCCAGCACCGTATGGTTTGATAATGTGAAAGGAACACGTTGGAGCCAACACCGTATGGTTTGATAATGTGAAAGGAACATGTTGGAGCCAGCACCGTATGGTTTGATAATGTGAAAGGAACACGTTGGAGCCAACACCGTATGGTTTGATAATGTGAAAGGAACATGTTGGAGCCAGCACCGTATGTTTTGATAATGTGAAAGGAACACGTTGGATCCAACACCGTATGGTTGGATAATGTGAAAGGAACATGTTGGAGCCAGCACCGTATGGTTTGGTAATGTGAAAGGAACACGTTGGAGCCAACACCGTATGGTTTGATAATGTGAACGGAACACGTTGGAGCCAGCACCGTATGGTTTGATAATGTGAAAGGAACATGTTGGAGCCAACACCGTATGGTTTGATAATGTGAAAGGAACATGTTGGAGCCAGCATCGTATGGTTTGATAATGTGAAAGGAACACGTTGGAGCAAACACCGTATGGTTTGATAATGTGAAAGGAACATGTTGGAGCCAGCACCGTATGGTTTGATAATGTGAAAGGAACATGTTGGAGCCAACACCGTATGGTTTGATAATGTGAAAGGAACACGTTGGAGCCAGCACCGTATGGTTTGATAATGTGAAAGGAACATGTTGGAGCCAACACCGTATGGTTTGATAATGTGAAAGGAACACGTTGGAGCCAGCACCGTATGGTTTGATAATGTGAAAGGAACATGTTGGAGCCAACACCGTATGGTTTGATAATGTGAAAGGAACACGTTGGAGCCAGCACCGTATGGTTTGATAATGTGAAAGGAACACGTTGGAGCCAACACCGTATGGTTTGATAATGTGAAAGGAACACGTTGGAGCCAACACCGTATGGTTTGATAATGTGAAAGGAACATGTTGGAGCCAATACCGTATGGTTTGATAATGTGAAAGGAACATGTTGGAGCCAACACCGTATGGTTTGATAATGTGAAAGGAACATGTTGGAGCCAACACCGTATTGTTTGATAATGTGAAAGGAACATGTTGGAGCCAACACCGTATGGTTTGATAATGTGAAAGGAACATGTTGGAGCCAACACCGTATGGTTTGATAATGTGAAAGGAACATGTTGGAGCCAACACCGTATGGTTTGATAATGTGAAAGGAACACGTTGGAGCCAGCACCGTATGGTTTGATAATGTGAAAGGAACATGTTGGAGCCAGCACCGTATGGTTTGATAATGTGAAAGGAACATGTTGGAGCCAACACCGTATGGTTTGATAATGTGAAAGGAACACGTTGGAGCCAACACCGTATGGTTTGATAATGTGAAAGGAACATGTTGGAGCCAGCACCGTATGGTTTGATAATGTGAAAGGAACATGTTGGAGCCAACACCGTATTGTTTGATAATGTGAAAGGAACATGTTGGAGCCAGCACCGTATGGTTTGATAATGTGAAAGGAACATGTTGGAGCCAACACCGTATTGTTTGATAATGTGAAAGGAACATGTTGGAGCCAGCACCGTATGGTTTGATAATGTGAAAGGAACATGTTGGAGCCAACACCGTATGGTTTGATAATGTGAAAGGAACATGTTGGAGCCAGCACCGTATGGTTTGATAATGTAAAAGGAACATGTTGGAGCCAACACCGTATGGTTTGATAATGTGAAAGGAACATGTTGGAGCCAACACCGTATGGTTTGATAATGTGAAATGAACATGTTGGAGCCAACACCGTATGGTTTGATAATGTGAAAGGAACATGTTGGAGCCAGCACCGTATGGTTTGATAATGTGAAAGGAACACGTTGGAGCCAACACCGTATGGTTTGATAATGTGAAAGGAACACGTTGGAGCCAACACCGTATGGTTTGATAATGTGAAAGGAACATGTTGGAGCCAACACCGTATGGTTTGATAATGTGAAAGGAACATGTTGGAGCCAGCACCGTATGGTTTGATAATGTGAAAGGAACACGTTGGAGCCAACACTGTATGGTTTGATAATGTGAAAGGAACATGTTGGAGCCAACACCGTATGGTTTGATAATGTGAAAGGAACACGTTGGAGCCAACACCGTATGGTTTGATAATGTGAAAGGAACATGTTGGAGCCAACACCGTATGGTTTGATAATGTGAAAGGAACACGTTGGAGCCAGCACCGTATGGTTTGATAATGTGAAAGGAACACGTTGGAGCCAGCACCGTATGGTTTGATAATGTGAAAGGAACATGTTGGAGCCAGCACCGTATGGTTTGATAATGTGAAAGGAACATGTTGGAGCCAGCACCGTATGGTTTGATAATGTTAAAGGAACACGTTGGAGCCAGCACCGTATGGTTTGATAATGTGAAAGGAACACGTTGGAGCCAGCACCGTATGGTTTGATAATGTGAAAGGAACATGTTGGAGCCAGCACCGTATGGTTTGATAATGTGAAAGGAACACGTTGGAGCCAGCACCGTATGGTTTGATAATGTTAAAGGAACACGTTGGAGCCAACACCGTATGGGTTGATAATGTGAAAGTGCTAAAAGACATGGAGACAGGGGAGAATATTGTGGCTATTTATTATTTTGTTATCCGGTTAATGAGGAAAATATTCTGCAATTGGCTGGTGGGAGACAAATGTTGCTGTGTGTTTGTGGGAATGTATAAAAGGCTGTTAGGTAAATTAGCATTAGATTACAGAGTGTACTGAGCACTATATTTAGAACTTGTGTTGCCAGCAGCTTAGACAGGCATAGATGTGTACAGTACTACTGTACACATGGAGAGGGAGAGGGAGAGGGAGAAGGAGAAGGGGAAGGAGAGGGAGAAGGAGAGGGAGAATGAGAAGGGGAAGGAGAGGGAGAGGGGGAGGGAGAGGGAGAGGGAGAGAGAGAGGGAGAGGGTGTGAAAGTGGGAGAGGGAGAAGGAGAGGGAGAGGGAGGGGGATCATGGACGTTGTGAACTGGTAATAAAAAACCTCCTCTGTGTTTTGACATCAGAAGAATAATGGAATGTTTTCACAGAGAACCACAATATCATATGAAGCCTCTTCCCAGACATAAATACAACCAACGTACTTATAACTTTCTCATGATGATGGTAGTGTTGTATCAACAGAAAATTGTCTGACCCCTCAGAGGCAGTTCAGGCTAACTTTATGAACTGACCAGCTGAAGACTTACCAAGGGAATCTAGGTGAAAGCTATGACCCCTCACTGATGTCACTTCAATCAGTGTAGATAAAGGGGAGGAAAGGTTAAAGAAGGATTTTAAAGCCTTGAAACAATTGAGACTTGGTTGTATGTGTGTGCCATTCAGAGGGTGAATGGGCAATGCAAAATATTTCAATTCCTTTGAATGGGGTATACTAGTAGGTGCCAGGGGCACCGGTTTGAGTGTGTCAAGAACTCCAACGCTGCTGGGTTTTTCACACTCAACAGTTTCCCGTGTATATCAAGAATGGTCCACCACCGAAAAGACATCCAGCCAACTTGATCAAATCAAATCAAATGTATTTATATAGCCCTTCGTACATCAACTGATATCTCAAAGTTCTGTACAGAAACCCAGCCTAAAACCCCAAACAGCAAGCAATGCAGGTGTAGAAGCACGGTGGCTAGGAAAAGCTCCCTAGAAAGGCCAAAACCTAGGAAGAAACCTAGAGAGGAACCAGGCTATGTGGGGTGGCCAGTCCTCGTCTGGCTGTGCCGGGTGGAGATTATAACAGAACATGGCCAAGATGTTCAAATGTTCATAAATGACCAGCATGGTCAAATAATAATAATCACAGGCAGAACAGTTGAAACTGGAGCAGCAGCACGGCCAGGTGGACTGGGGACAGCAAGGAGTCATCATGCCAGGTAGTCCTGAGGCATGGTCCTAGGGCTCAGGTCCTCCGAGAGAGAGAAAGAAAGAGAGAAAGAGAGAATTAGAGAGAACATACTTAAATTCACACAGGACACCGGATAGGACAGGAGAAGTACTCCAGATATAACAAACTGACCCTAGCCCCCCGACACATAAACTACTGTAGCATAAATACTGGAGGCTGAGACAGGAGGGGTCAGGAGACACTGTGGCCCCATCCGATGATACCCCTGGACAGGGCCAAACAGGAAGGATATAACCCCACCCACTTTGCCAAAGCACAGCCCCCACACCACTAGAGGGATATCTTCAACCACCAACTTACCATCCTGAGACAAGGCCGAGTATAGCCCACAAAGATCTCCGCCACGGCACAACCCAAGGGGGGGCGCCAACCCAGACAGGAAGATCACATCAGTGACTCAACCCACTCAAGTGACGCACCCCTCCTAGGGACGGTATGAAGAGCCCTAGTAAGCCAGTGACTCAGCCCCTGTAATAGGGTTAGAGGCAGAGAATCCCAGTGGAAAGAGGGGAACCGGCCAGGCAGAGACAGCAAGGGTGGTTCGTTGCTCCAGAGCCTTTCCGTTCACCTTCAAACTCCTGGGCCAGACTACACTCAATCATATGACCCACTGAAGAGATGAGTCTTCAGTAAAGACTTAAAGGTTGAGACTGAGTTTGCGTCTCTGACATGGGTAGGCAGACCATTCCATAAAAATGGAGCTCTATAGGAGAAAGCCCTGCCTCCAGCTGTTTGCTTAGAAATTCTAGGGACAATTAGGAGGCCTGGGTCTTGTGACTGTAGCGTACGTGTAGGTATGTACGGCAGGACCAAATCAGAGAGATAGGTAGGAGCAAGCCCATGTAATGCTTTGTAGGTTGATACAACTGTGGGAAGCATTGGAGTCAACATGGGCCAGCATCCCTGTGGAACCTTATAGAGTACAATGCCCCTGAATTAACTGAGGATGTTCTGAGGGCAAAAGGGGGTGCAACTCAGTATTTGGAAGATGTTTCTAATGTTTTGTACACTCAGTGTGTTTTTGGCAAGAGGGAGTTTTGATCATTCATCGTCTCAAATAAGTTGTCAATAAAAACTCTCCCTCCATTGACTACAAAATGAACCCCCTTTTTTAAAACCCTTTAAACTATGTAAAGGAGGTTTTCTGTGCTGTGGCCAAAGGACCTCAGCCTACAGACAGACATACATACAGACAGACAAACAGACTGCTATCCGTTTGAGGAAGTACTGTCTACATCATTTGGATGAGTAACCAGAGGGTGGAGCGAGAGAAGGGGGAGGTCTACAGAGAGCATTTGAAGTCTGCTGGATGGCAAAAACACATAGATGTAACGATTCTCATCCTCGTCTGATGAGGAATATGATCGGACCAAAATGCAGCGTGGTACGTGTCCATGTTCACTTTATTCATCTGAACACAAAATAACAAAGGTGGACCAACGAAACAGTCCTATCATGTGACAAAACAGGAAACAACTACCCACAAACACAGGTGGGAACAGGCTGCCTAAGTATGGTTCTCAATCAGAGACAACAATAGACAGCTGCCTCTGATTGGGAACCATACCCGGCCAAACACAGAAATACAATACATAGAACAAAAACATAGAATTCCCACCCCAACTCACGCCCTGACCAAACTAAAATAGAGACATAAAAAAGGAACTAAGGTCAGGACGTGACATTAGAACCATCCACATCCTCACAATGTGTGTGATGTCTATGAGTGTTAATGCAGGTCTGTCTCCCTGCATCTCTCCCCTAGACAGAAGAATCAAGCCCGTCTCCCTGCATCTCTCCCCTAGACAGAATAATCAGGCCTGTCTCCCTGCCTCACCCCTAGACAGAAGAATCAAGCCTGTCTCCCTGCATCTCTCCCCTAGGCAGAATAATCAGGCCTGTCTCCCTGCCTCTCCCCTAGACAAAAGAATCAGGTCTGTCTCCCTGCCTCTCCCCTACACAGAAGAATCAGGCCTGTCTCCCTGCACCTCTCCCCTAGACAGAAGACTCAGGACTGTCTCCCTGCATCTCTCCCCTAGACAGAAGAACCAAGCCCGTCTCCCTGCATCTCTCCCCTAGACAGAAGAATCAGGCATGTCTCCCTGCTTCTCCCCTAGACAGAAGAATCAGGCCTGTCTCCCTGCCTCGCCCCTAGACAGAAGAATCAGGCCTGTCTCCCTGCCTCTCCCCTAGACAGAAGAATCCGGCCTGTCTCTTAGAAGACTGACACTGGTCACTGCACCAGAGAGAAGGACCACCATTCTGGTGATGGTTTTAGCACCCAGCTTGACCCTCATATCAAGTGAAATCAGACACCGGCACCTAACAGCTTTGTTACTTGACCTGCTGATAAGTCAGTGCTTCTTTTCCCCACAATAAGGCTGATCTCAGAACTGCTGATACCTCCAAGAAGAGCCTAATCTACTGCAGACAGTGTTAATCTGTTCGTTTAGTGTGCTATCTCTTCATCTTGGTCTGATAGCTGTGTAGTCCTGGACACCTCTACCATCTCCCAGATCACTGGTTGCTGTGGTGCTGTTTTTGTTGTGTTTTTGTCTGTTTTTGTTGATGTTTCTCTTGTGTTTTTGTCTGAGAGATGGACCAGGTACTGTCTTGTTTGTGCTATCTGAGTAAGGGGTGACAGTATGGATAGTAAGGACTGAATAAGTGGTGATAGTGAGAACTGAATAAGGAATGATAGTAAGGACTGAATAAGGGGTGATAGTAAGGACTAAATAAGGGGTGATAGTAAGGACTGAATAAGGGGTGATAGTAAGGACTGAATAAGGGGTGATAGTAAGGACTGAATAAAGGGTGATAGTAAGGACTGAATAAGGGGTGATAGTAAGGACTGAATAAAGGGTGATAGTAAGGACTGAATAAGGGGTGATAGTAAGGACTGAATAAGGGGTGATAGTAAGGGCTGAATAAGGGGTGATAGTAAGGACTGAATAAGGGGTGATAGTAAGGGCTGAATAAGGGGTGATAGTAAGGGCTGAATATGGGGTGATAGTAAGGACTGAATATGGGGTGGTAGTAAGGGCTGAATAAGGGGTGATAGTAAGGGCTGAATAAGGGGTGATAGTAAGGACTGAATAAGGGGGTGATAGTAAGGACTGAATAAGGGGTGATAGTAAGGACTGAATAAGGGGTGATAGTAAGGACTGAATAAGGGGTGATAGTAAGGACTGAATAAGGGGTGATAGTAAGGGCTGAATAAGGGGTGATAGTAAGGACTGCATAAGGGGTGATAGTAAGGACTGAATAAGGGGTGATAGTAAGGACTGAATAATCCAAAAACACTAAAGTGTATCCTGACTATGATCTTTCCTTTGACCCCAGGTCGCCTCCACACTGCTAATAAACTTCTCCCCCTCTTTCTTTCCCAATATATCGCTCTCACCCCTCTGTGTGTTTTGATAGTGCCCCCCCCAACCCCTACCCCTCTCCCAAAATAGGAAGTCCATGTAGGAAAATGTGGCTTGTGTGTCAGTCCACTTAAAAGTGAGGAAATGAAGAAAGAAAATGAAGAAAGTAGCGACGGGAACAAAGAGTAACAGAATTAGCGGTGGAGGGTACAGAGGCCAGTGGGGTTTCTGGCTGAGGTCCATGTTGATAACCATTCACACACACACAGACTTCTGGAATGACTGTGATGTTTCAAAGCAACCTGGACTCAGGGGTAGACGTAACATAGTAAATGTAAATCCATGACACTCCAATTAGTATGATATGTTACATTTCGTATGGTATGAATTAATTTGTGGATGTCCATCCTCCATTTTATATAATATGTTAGGAATTCCAATTTTTTGTGGCTAGGTGGTTAACGTGAGCTAGGCTAGGGGTTAGACTTAGGGGTTAAGGTCAGGGTTAAATTTAGAGTTAAGATTAGGGTTAAGGTTTAGGGTTAGGAGTTAGGTTAAAGGGTTCAAGTTAGGGGAAGGGTTAGCTAACCTGCTAAGTAGTTGCAAAGTAGCGAAAAGTAGTACCCCGAACAACCACCCTACTTTTGTTTTTTCCTTAAGTAACCTTCTGTTCTATGTAACCATACCAAATGTAACAATTCATACCATTTGTCCCGGTTTACATTTACTATGTTACGTCTAGTCTACGAGACCAGGCTGGTCAAAGCAGCCATCTCTGATGCTATCTACAGGACTTTTTGGTTGGCAGAATTACAAATGTTATTTTGATTACCCAGTGCAGGGTGGCAGGCAGGGTGGCAGGCAGGGTGGCAGGCAGGGTGGCAAGCAGGGTGGCAGGCAGGGTGGCAGGCAGGGTGTTGTAACCCCACAGAGATCACTGTGTGTGTCTGGATAATGGTGTTGTAACCCCACAGAGATCATTGTGTGTGTCTGGATAAAGGTGTTGTAACCCCACAGAGATTACTGTGTGTGTCTGGATAAGGGTGTTGTAAACCCATAGAGATCATTGTGTGTGTCTGGATAATGGTGTTGTAACCCCACAGAGATTACTGTGTGTGTCTGGATAGTGTTATAACCCCACAGAGATCATTGTGTGTGTCTGGATAATGGTGTTGTAACCCCACAGAGATTACTGTGTGTGTCTGGATAGTGTTATAACCCCACAGAGATTACTGTGTGTGTCTGGATAACGGTGTTGTAACCTCGCAGAGATTACTGTGTGTCTGGATAACGGTGTTGTAACCTCACAGAGATTACTGTGTGTGTCTGGATAACGGTGTTGTAACCTCACAGAGATTACTGTGTGTCTGGATAACGGTGTTGTAACCTCACAGAGATTACTGTGTGTGTCTGGACAAGGGTGTTGTAACCCCACAGAGATTACTGTGTGTCTGGTTAAGGGTGTTGTAACCCCACAGAGATCATTGTGTGTGTCTGGATAATGGTGTTGTAACCCCACAGAGATTACTGTGTGTGTCTGGATAGTGTTATAACCCCACAGAGATTACTGTGTGTGTCTGGATAACGGTGTTGTAACCTCACAGAGATTACTGTGTGTCTGGATAACGGTGTTGTAACCTCACAGAGATTACTGTGTGTGTCTGGATAACGGTGTTGTAACCTCACAGAGATTACTGTGTGTCTGGATAACGGTGTTGTAACCACACAGAGATGACTGTGTGTGTCTGGACAAGGGTGTTGTAACCCCACAGAGATTACTGTGTGTCTGGTTAAGGGTGTTGTAACCCCACAGAGATTACTGTGTGTGTGTGTGTGTGTGTGTGTGTGTGTGTGTGTGTGTGTGTGTGTGTGTGTGTGTGTGTGTGTGTGTGTGTGTGTGTGTGTGTGTGTGTGTGTGTGTGTGTGTGTGTGCGTGTGAGTGTGCGTGCGTGCGTGCGTGTGTGTGTGTGTGCGTGTGTCATTTTCAAGGTCTCCAACAGCCACACTACAGTATCTGACAGTCTTCATTGATCTCTCAATTAGTAACTCATCTCAAGTTGAGGTAACCATTATCCAGTACACATTCATTAGGTATTTCCCTACAGTAACTTTGTAACTTCATTTTACTACTTCAGCTTTAAAGGAAGATGCCAAAAGATGATCAACAAGTGGACTTGTATGATCACAGTGTGTTGTGGTATGATGGTATTATGAACAGAGAGTGTTGTGATATGATGATCCCTTTAATATGCTAGTGTTGCTGTGTATTGTGGGTATTGTGGGAGGGTAGGTTCTCAGGCTGATTACATAAAGGTTTGAATTGCTTCTTTAATCAAAGAACGCAACATTATCATTGCTACGGAGACAGACGACTGAGCCACGCAATCAACCTCACATCAAAGAGACAGGAAAATTATTCAGAGTGCACACAAGCACACACACACATAGGCACACACACACACACACACACACACACACACACACACACACACACACACACACACACACACACACACACACACACACACACACACACACACACACACACACACACACACACACACACACACACACACATACACACACAAGCACACAAACACATAGGCACACACACACACACACACACACACACACACACACACACACACACACACACACACACACACACACACACACACACACATACACATACACACACACACACACACACACACACACACACACACACACACACACACACACACACAAACCCACCGCCATGTATCAGCAACTCCAAATATCTTTCAGGGGGGGTAAAATGATATCTGACAGCAAGACTTAAAATGCCATCCATAGACGTGTGAGTGCTCAGATGAAAGCAATATTTCCCCCAACAAGTCTTAACGTCTTTGTTTTAGAAAGTGCCTGGGCCGGTGATTTATCTAATGGAATGCTTGTGGAATCACACACTGAATATTAAACAGGACTTGAGGGAGGAAAAAAATATATAGACAGGTTTCGGTAGGGGGAGGGAGAAATATGCATAAAAACCTTCTGTCAAGTTCCTGTGGGTGCAAAGTGGGTCTGTTTTCCACGGCTTGGTCCACACGCTGACAGCTTTAAGCCTGCGGTCCCATGTTTTAACGGCAGCTTTGGACGAACCCTAAACCCTACTCCCAATGCCACCGACTCTCTCCTCCTGACTCTCTATCAACCAATGTACAGGTCTATCTAGAGAGAAAGGAGCAGGGAGGAATAGAAGGAGGAGAAGAAGAAGAAGTACTTTATTGTCTATGGTCACCAGCACAAACTCCAAATGGATCATATTGTATTGTCACATAGAACCAGAGAGTTATCTTTTTCCTTTATCCCACTGAAAAGCATTGAAGTCCACTATCAGATTGAACATTTCAGATGTAGTGCAACCAAACAAATGGAACTATAGGATCAGCGAGATGATGGAGCGTGAAATGTTTCCTCTCAACAGGTGTTAGAGATGTCTTGGGCTGAACCCAAACAAAACCTTGGCTGAGCTCCCTGAGCCACAGCAAACCGGAGATAGTCACAGTGTTTAAATCCATCCACTCCCAGAACCTCTTTTGCTCTCTAAACCTCTCCTAACCCCCGTTTAAAATGCTAAAAAACACTCTTTCTTTTCTCCCCCCTTTCATTTTTTATCACGGAGGAGGGCCCGCCGTGGAGAGGGGTCTGCTGGGACATGTCTAGGGGAAGGAGGGGGGTGGGGAGAAAAGTGGAGTAGAGCAGTAGGCGTATGACCTAAACCTGTCCAATATCTTTACAATTCAAAATGCATCAATCTGCTGCCTCCCACCTACTCTCCCTCCATCTCCCAGGGGAGAGAGGGCCATAGTGAGAACACCCAGCTATAGTGTGGCCCTTGATGACAGTATCAAGTGTTTATAAGAATAGCCTGTCATGTTTGCTCTGGGCCTGGGTTAGGTTGGTTGGAGGAGGCTCAACATAGTACTGCCATTCTACTGCCCACAGGTGTTTATTTTACACCCGTGAAACAGAGCCTCTTTGAAACCTTGAAGTGTGCATCACTGTGTATCCAAAATAAATAAGCATGCACTGCCCAAGTGGCAAACCAAATATGCTTGTGTAAAGTGAAGTGTTGCCCTTTTGAAAGACAACTGATAAAATAATATACATACAGTTGCTTTCCTTGACTAGTTTCACATGGTTTCATCAAACCCTGGGCTTAGGCTACTCTTTTTACTGAATGTCCAAATCTGATTAGCTAATATGCAACAAATGAGTGGCTTTCCTCAACTAGTTTTGGGATGGTTTAAGAAACCCATTTACTCTTTTTATGGAATCATTGGGCAGTGACAAAATCGCCCGTTTTATGTTAGTGCTGCATGAAGCCTGTTTTATGTTAGTGCTGCTTGAAGCCCGTTTTATGTTAGTGCTGCTTGAAGCCCGTTTTATGTTAGTGCTGCTTGAAGTCCGTTTTATGTTAGTGCTGCTTGAAGTCCGTTTTTATGTTAGTGCTGCTTGAAGCCCGTTTTATGTTAGTGCTGCTTGAAGTCCGTTTTATGTTAGTGCTGCTTGAAGTCCGTTTTATGTTAGTGCTGCTTGAAGCCCGTTTTATGTTAGTGCTGCTTGAAGTCCGTTTTATGTTAGTTCTGCTTGAAGTCCGTTTTATGTTAATGCTGCTTGAAGTCTGTTTTATGTTAGTGCTGCTTGAAGTCCGTTTTATGTTAGTGCTGCTTGAAGCCCGTTTTATGTTAGTGCTGCTTGAAGTCCGTTTTATGTTAGTTCTGCTTGAAGTCCGTTTTATGTTAATGCTGCTTGAAGCCCGTTTTATGTTAGTGCTGCTTGAAGTCCGTTTTATGTTAGTGCTGCTTGAAGTCCGTTTTTATGTTAGTGCTGCTTGAAGCCCGTTTTATGTTAGTGCTGCTTGAAGTCCGTTTTATGTTAGTGCTGCTTGAAGTCCGTTTTATGTTAGTGCTGCTTGAAGCCCGTTTTATGTTAGTGCTGCTTGAAGTCCGTTTTATGTTAGTTCTGCTTGAAGTCCGTTTTATGTTAATGCTGCTTGAAGTCTGTTTTATGTTAGTGCTGCTTGAAGTCCGTTTTATGTTAGTGCTGCTTGAAGCCCGTTTTATGTTAGTGCTGCTTGAAGTCCGTTTTATGTTAGTTCTGCTTGAAGTCCGTTTTATGTTAATGCTGCTTGAAGTCCGTTTTATGTTAGTGCTGCTTGTAGCCCGTTTTATGTTAGTGCTGCTTGTAGCCCGTTTTATGTTAGTGCTGCTTGAAGCCCGTTTTATGTTAGTGCTGCTTGAAGTCCGTTTTATGTTAGTGCTGCTTGAAGTCCGTTTTATGTTAGTGCTGCTTGAAGTCTGTTTTATGTTAGTGTTGCTTGAAGCCCGTTTTATGTTAGTGCTGCTTGAAGTCCGTTTTATGTTAGTGCTGCTTGAAGTCCGTTTTTATGTTAGTGCTGCTTGAAGCCCGTTTTATGTTAGTGCTGCTTGAAGTCCGTTTTATGTTAGTGCTGCTTGAAGTCCGTTTTATGTTAGTGCTGCTTGAAGTCCGTTTTATGTTAGTGCTGCTTGAAGTCCGTTTTATGTTAGTTCTGCTTGAAGTCCGTTTATGTTAATGCTGCTTGAAGTCTGTTTTATGTTAGTGCTGCTTGAAGTCCGTTTTATGTTAGTGCTGCTTGAAGCCCGTTTTATGTTAGTGCTGCTTGAAGTCCGTTTTATGTTAGTTCTGCTTGAAGTCCGTTTTATGTTAATGCTGCTTGAAGTCTGTTTTATGTTAGTGTTGCTTGAAGCCCGTTTTATGTTAGTGCTGCTTGTAGCCCGTTTTATGTTAGTGCTGCTTGTAGCCCGTTTTATGTTAGTGCTGCTTGAAGCCCGTTTTATGTTAGTGCTGCTTGAAGTCCGTTTTATGTTAGTGCTGCTTGAAGTCCGTTTTATGTTAGTGCTGCATGAAGTCTGTTTTATGTTAGTGTTGCTTGAAGCCCGTTTTATGTTAGTGCTGCTTGAAGTCCGTTTTATGTTAGTGCTGCTTGAAGTCTGTTTTATGTTAGTGTTGCTTGAAGTCCGTTTTATGTTAGTGTTGCTTGAAGTCCGTTTTATGTTAGTGTTGCTTGAAGTCCGTTTTATGTTAGTGTTGCTTGAAGTCCGTTTTATGTTAGTGTTGCTTGAAGTCCGTTTTATGTTAGTGTTGCTTGAAGCCCGCTTTATGTTAGTGCTGCTTGAAGCCAGTTTTATGTTAGTGTTGCTCGAAGCCCGTTTTATGTTAGTGTTGCTTGAAGCCCGTTTTATGTTAGTGCTGCATGAAGCCCGTTTTATGTTAGTGCTGCTTGAAGCCCGTTTTATGTTAGTGCTGCTTGAAGCCTGTTATTTTGTTAGTTCTGCTTGAAGTCCGTTTTATGTTAGTGCTGCTTGAAGTCCGTTTTATGTTAATGCTGCTTGAAGACTGTTATTTTGTTAGTTCTGCTTGAAGTCTGTTTTATGTTAGTGTTGCTTGAAGTCCGTTTTATGTTAGTGTTGCTTGAAGTCCGTTTTATGTTAGTGTTGCTTGAAGTCCGTTTTATGTTAGTGTTGCTTGAAGTCCGTTTTATGTTACTGTTGCTTGAAGTCCGTTTTATGTTAGTGTTGCTTGAAGCCCGTTTTATGTTAGTGCTGCTTGAAGCCAGTTTTATGTTAGTGTTGCTCGAAGCCCGTTTTATGTTAGTGTTGCTTGAAGCCCGTTTTATGTTAGTGCTGCTTGAAGCCCGTTTTATGTTAGTGCTGCTTGAAATCCGTTTTATGTTAGTGCTGCTTGAAGCCCGTTTTATGTTAGTGCTGCATGAAGCCCGTTTTATGTTAGTTCTGCTTGAAGCCCGTTTTATGTTAGTGCTGCTTGAAGCCTGTTATTTTGTTAGTGTTGCTTGAAGCCTGTTTTATGTTAGTGCTGCTTGAAGCCTGTTATTATGTTAGTGCTGCTTGAAGCCCGTTTTATGTTAGTGCTGCTTGAAGCCCGTTTTATGTTAGTGCTGCTTGTAGCCCGTTTTATGTTAGTGCTGCTTGAAGCCTGTTATTATGTTAGTGCTGCTTGAAGCCCGTTTTATGTTAGTGCTGCTTGAAGCCTGTTATTTTGTTAGTGTTTCTTGAAGCCTGTTATATGTTAGTGCTGCTTGAAGCCTGTTATTATGTTAGTGCTGCTTGAAGCCCGTTTTATGTTAGTGCTGCTTGAAGCCCGTTTTATGTTAGTGCTGCTTGAAGCCTGTTATTTTGTTAGTGCTGCTTGAAGCCTTTTATTATGTTAGTGCTGCTCCCCATCATCCTCCTTCTTCTCTTTCTCCTTCTTCTCCTCCTCCTTCTGCTCCTTCTCTTCCTCCTCCTCCTCCTTCTCTTTATCTTTCTTCTCCTCCTCCTCCTTCTCCTTCTCTTTATCTTTCTTCTCCTCCTCCTCCTTCTCCTCCTCCTTCTCTTTATCCTTCTTCTCCTCCTCCTCCTCCTCCTCCTCCTCCTCTTCCTCCTCCCCCTCCTTCTCTTTCTCCTTCTTCTCCTCCTCCTTCTCCTATTTCTCGCTCTCCTCCTCCTCCTTATCCTTCTTCTCGTTCTCCTCCTCCTTCTTCTCCTCCTCCTCCTTCTCCTCCTCCTCCTTCTCTTTCTCCTTATTCTCCTCCTTCTCCTCCTTCTTGTTCTCCTCCTTCTCCTCCTTCTCTTTCTCCTTATTCTCCTCATCTCCTCCTTCTTCCACTCCTCCTCCTTCTCCTCCTCCTCCTTCTCTTTCTCCTTCTTCTCCTCGTTCTCCTCCTGCTCGTTCTCCTCCTTCTCCTCCCCAGCGCAAATTCACCAATGGAGTCACATCAATTTATGTAGATCAGGGTTCATCAGCCACACATTGTCCTCGGGATATCTGTCTCATAGAAACTAATAAAGACCATTTATCAAAATGTTGACAACACACTATTGTAGAACACACAACACACTACTCCTGCCCTGTAGGCCTACCACATTGGGACAACATTTTACAGGAATTACAATTCAGTACATGATATTAACATGTGAGGAGAGGGAATGGAGAAGAATACTAAGCCTACATTGTGACACCATTTGGCACAAATGACAAAACACGATATCACCATTTGATTTGATTGTGAAGAGAATGGTTCCAAGAAGAACGGCCACTGCACATTGCGTGCTGTGCTGTGGTGTCAGTGGAAGCCGAGTCGGGGATAAGATATTTTTGTATAAATAGCGTGAAAAGATGGGTTATGCCAGACAGGAATGTTCTCCTCAAGGGCATCTGTTGGCCAGTGCCCAGCACGCCATCATGGGTGCTGACATTTGCTGGATAACAGCCAAGAAACAGGAGAGAAGAAGGGAGAGAGAGGGAGAGAGCGGGAGAGAGAGGGAGAGAGGGAGAGAGCGGGAGAGAGAGGGAGAGAGAGGGAGAGAGCGGGAGAGAGAGGGAGAGAGAGGGAGAGAGCGGGAGAGAGAGGGAGAGAGAGGGAGAGAGAGGGATAGAGAGGGATAGAGAGGGAGAGAGCGGGAGAGAGAGGGAGAGAGAGGGAGAGAGACGGATAGAGAGGGAGATAGCGGGGAGAGAGAGAGAGAGAGGGAGAGAGAGGGAGAGAGAGGGATAGAGAGGGAGAGAGCGGGAGAGAGAGGGAGAGAGAGAGAGAGAGAGCGGGAGAAAGAGGGAGAGAGAGGGAGAGAGAGGGAGAGAGAGGGATAGAGAGGGAGAGAGCGGGAGAGAGAGGGAGAGAGAGGGAGAGAGAGAGCGGGAGAGAGGAGGAATTAATGCCAGTCCCGAAGCCTCTCTTGTCCCACATTGTTTGTTCTGTTCTCCCCCCTTGTCCCCCCCTCGTCTCACCCTCGTCTCACTTCAAGAATCTTGAGATATGCCGGGGAGAAAAGAGGAGAAGAGAGGGAGAGGGAGAGGAGGCGAAAGGGTTAAGAGAGGGAAGAAGAGGGGGGAGTCAGGAGTAGAGAGGAGAGGTCAGTGGGAAAGAGGGGAATGAAGATAAGAGGACAGGGGTTAATAAGAGAGGAAAGTAAAAACAGACGAGTGAAAGAAAGAGGGAGGGAGAAGTGGATGAGAGGAGGAGACATTAAGGAGGATATTAAGAAGGGGAGGAAATAGGAGGAGTAGAGACGGAAGAGAGGAGGAAAGGTTAGTGTGTGAAGGAGGAATGGAAAGAGGGCAGTTTAGGACAGGAGAGGTGTGAGGGGAAGTAAAGATGGAGAGAGTATTTCACACTTCCTGTTATAATGGTGTTTTGGTGCCCTGGCAGCAGTTGATCAGGTTTCTGCAGAGCAACATTACTAAAGTGCACTGTGGAGGAGTTAGTTGTCAAGAGCACCCAGATAAACATCTGTCTCTTTCTTTCCCCTTTTTCTCCCTCCTTTCTCCCTCCTTCTCTCTCCCTCCTCTCTTCCTCCTTCTCTCTCCCTTCTCTCTCCCTCCTTCTCTCTCCCTCCTCTCTTCCTCCTTCTCTCTCCCTCCTCTCTTCCTCCTTTTCCCTCCCTTCTCTCTCCCTCCTTCTCTCTCCCTCCTCTCTCCCTCCTTCTCTCTCCTTCCTTCTCTCTCCCTCTGCTCTCAATCCTTTTCTCTCCCTCCTCTCTCCCTCCTTCTCTCTCCTTCTCTCTCCCTCCTTCTCTCTCCCTTCTATCTGCCTCCTTCTCTATCCCTCCTCTCTCCCTCCTTCTCTCTCCCTCATCTCTTCCTCCTTCTCTCTCCCTCCTTCTTTCTCCCTCCTTCTCTATCCCTCTTCTCTCCCTCCTCTCTCCCTCATCTCTTCCTCCTTCTCTCTCCCTCCTTCTCTCTCTCCCTTCTCTCTCCTCCTTATCTCTCCCTCCTCTCTTCCTCCTTCTCTCTCCCTCCTCTCTTCCTCCTTTTATCTCCCTTCTCTCTCCCTCCTTCTCTCTCCCTCCTCTCTCCCTCATTCTCTCTCCCTCCTTCCCCCTCCCTCCTCTCTCAATCCTTTTCTCTCCCTCCTTCTCTATCCCTCCTCTCTCCCTCCTTCTCTCTCCCTCATCTCTTCCTCCTTATCTCTCCCTCCTTCTCTCTCCCTCCTTCTCTATCCCTCCTTCTCTCTCCCTCCTTCTCTCTCCCTCCTCTCTTCCTCCTTCTCTCTCCCTTCTCTCTCCCTCCTTCTCTCTCCCTCCTCTCTTCCTCCTTCTCTCTCCCTCCTCTCTTCCTCCTTTTCCCTCCCTTCTCTCTCCCTCCTTCTCTCTCCCTCCTCTCTCCCTCCTTCTCTCTCCTTCCTTCTCTCTCCCTCTGCTCTCAATCCCTTTCTCTCCCTCCTCTCTCCCTCCTTCTCTCTCCTTCTCTCTCCCTCCTTCTCTCTCCCTTCTCTCTCCCTCCTTCTCTATCCCTCCTCTCTCCCTCCTTCTCTCTCCCTCATCTCTTCCTCCTTCTCTCTCCCTCCTTCTTTCTCCCTCCTTCTCTATCCCTCTTCTCTCCCTCCTCTCTCCCTCATCTCTTCCTCCTTCTCTCTCCCTCCTTCTCTCTCTCCCTTCTCTCTCCTCCTTATCTCTCCCTCCTCTCTTCCTCCTTCTCTCTCCCTCCTCTCTTCCTCCTTTTCTCTCCTCTCTCCCTCCTTCTCTCTCCCTCCTCTCTCCCTCCTTCTCTCTCCCTCCTTCCCCCTCCCTCCTCTCTCAATCCTTTTCTCTCCCTCCTTCTCTATCCCTCCTCTCTCCCTCCTTCTCTCTCCCTCATCTCTTCCTCCTTCTCTCTCCCTCCTTCTCTCTCCCTCCTTCTCTATCCCTCCTTCTCTCTCCCTCCTTCTCTCTCCCTCCTTCTCTCTCCCTCCTTCTCTCTCCCTCATCTCTTCCTCCTTCTCTCTCCCTCCTTCTCTCTCCCTCCTGTCTCTCCCTCCTTCTCTCTCCCTCCTCTCTCTCCCTCCTTCTCTCTTCTTCCCCTCTCTCTCTCTCTCTCCCTCTCTCTCTCACCCCCCCTCTCTCTCTCCCTCTCGCCCCCCTTCTTTTCTCTCTCTCTCTCTCTCTCTCTCTCTCTCTCTCTCTCTCTCTCTCTCTCTCTCTCTCGTAAGACAGACAGCTCTGTTTTTTCCACATGATGAAACACAGGGCCAACTGGTGTCTATTCTGAGCTGCCATCACCTGGATATCAAACTCTACCTAACACAGAGCCATTTAAGACAGGAATCTGGATAAATGACCTTGGGATAAATAGCCGGACAAGCTTTCGACACCCGCCTCTCACTTCTGAAACAGAAACAGATAACACCCCTGCATGCCGTGTAAAATGATTAACCAGGTATTGTGTGTGTGTGTGTGTGTGTGTGTGTGTGTGTGTGTGTGTGTGTGTGTGTGTGTGTGTGTGTGTGTGTGTGTGTGTGTGTGTGTGTGTGTGTGTGTGTGTGTGTGTGTGTGTGCATAGTGTTTTGGCACCCTGGTCACGTGGTAAAGGCGTACCCGTGTTAGTACCACCAGGAGCTCCTGTCACTCGAATGGTGACCCCTCTCTTCTCAGGGGTCAGGGATGAAAGGGCAACGAGGTGACACTGAGTGTGTTAGGGAGGAAGGGGTGCCAGAGCAGCATCCCCAGAACCTCACCCTTCAGAAACACTCAACCATAGAAATAGAATGACTGACTTGAATGCTATGCTTGAATGAGATAATCTGTTCTAGTGAATATATTTCTATGCCCACAACACAGCATGACCTCCCCTCATCTTCAGGGAACCCAGAGCAACACATACAGTTACTGAGTGATTCGAAGAGGATTCAACAAAGCTGAAAGAAAGAGGAAGAGTTGATGATGTGAAGCTCTGGTAATAATTCAATAGGAATCCCAGGGGGTCAGAGAGAGAGAGAGAGAGAGAGAGAGAGAGAGAGAGGGAAGTGTGGTCATTTTGCCACCTCAGTGAAATGGAGAATGAGAAAACGACCACAGGACAGGACTCAGTGGTGCATTCCTCTGTGACTGGGCTGTGAATCACTGTGCTGACAGGAACGAGACAGCCTGACTCCTGAAGAAGAGAATGAGAGAGAAAGAGAAAGAGAGGGTGGGGTGGGGTGGGGTAATAGTGAGGAGAGTTCCTGAAGTGGCTAATTTGTTGAGGGTAATAATACCCTCGTCCAACCTATCAATGTGCTGTATGGCGCACACACACACACACGTGCACACAGACACACACACAGCTACACACTTTCACAAGAGATCAGCATCGGGGGGAGGCAGGGTAGTGGTTGCAACAGAGTGGGGGGCAGAGCTGGCGACGGCGCTTCATATTTCACAGTGGCTGAGAATTCTGGGACTCTTACTTGTCACGGCGAGATTTGTTCAAATGGCTTCTCACAAAGGCTAGCGCCAACGCCATGCCGAATGAACAGAGCCCACAGACCACAACACAGCTAGTTGGGAACCCGACCACTCACACAATGGCACCTCTGTCACACCACTGGGGCCTATTCAGAAGGACTTGTTTATTATCTCCTATATCACACCAATGAAGTCAGAAAGTAGAATAGGACCTTGAAGAATATAGAGTCATGTCAGATCACCCAAGGATTATCTTCAGTCAGACTCCTGTGTAGGAAACTGACTGAAGATTGGGGGAGGAGGTTAGAAACAGAGAATATAAAGGGAGGAGGTTAGTTTCTAACCTCCGTTAGAAGTCACTTTAACAAGACATTCATGTACATACTACCTCAATTGGCCCGATCAACCAGTGCTCCCACACATTGGCCAACCGGGCTATCTGCATTGTGTCCCGCCCACCACCCGCCAACCCCACTTTCATGTTACTGTTCATCATATATGCACAGTCACTTTAACCATATCCACTTGTACATACTACCCCAATCAGCCTGACTAACCCGGTGTCTGTATATAGCCTCACTACTGTATATAGCCTCGCTACTGTATATAGCCTCACTACTGTATATAGCCTCACTACTGTATATAGCCTCACTACTGTATATAGCCTCACTACTATATATAGCCTCTACTGTATATAGCCTCACTACTGTATATAGCCTCACTACTGTATATAGGCTCTACTGTATATAGCCTCGCTACTGTTATAGCCTCACTACTGTATATAGCCTCACTACTGTATATAGCCTCGGTACTGTTATAGCCTCTCTACTGTATATAGCCTCACTACTGTATATAGCCTCAGTACTGTATATAGCCTCTCTACTGTATATAGCCTCTCTACTGTATATAGCCTCGCTACTGTATATAGCCTCACTACTGTATATAGCCTCTCTACTGTATATAGCCTCACTACTGTATATAGCCTCTACTGTATATAGCCTCGCTACTGTTATAGCCTCACAACTGTATATAGCCTCACTACTGTATATAGCCTCTCTACTGTATATAGCCTCTCTACTGTATATAGCCTCGCTACTGTATATAGCCTCTCTACTGTATATAGCCTCACTACTGTATATAGCCTCACTACTGTATGTAGCCTCTCTACTGTATATAGACTCACTACTGTATATAGCCTCGCTACTGTATATAGCCTCGTTACTGTTTATAGCCTCGCTACTGTATATAGCCTCACTACTGTATATAGCCTCGCTACTGTATATAGCCTCGTTACTGTTTATAGCCTCGCTACTGTATATAGCCTCTCTACTGTATATAGCCTCGCTACTGTATATAACCTCTCTACTGTATATAGCCTCACTACTGTTATAGCCTCTCTACTGTATATAGCCTCACTACTGTATATAGTCTCACTACTGTTATAGCCTTGCTACTGTATATAGCCTCGCTACTGTATATAGCCTCGTTATTGTATATAGCCTCGCTACTGTATATAGCCTCGCTACTGTATATAACCTCTCTACTGTATATAGCCTCACTACTGTATATAGCCTCACTACTGTATATAGCCTCTCTACTGTATATAGCCTCGCTACTGTTTTTCACTGTCTTTTTACTGTTGTTTTTATTTCTTTACTTACCTATTGTTCACCTAATACCTTTTCACACTATTGGTTAGAGCCTGTAATTAAGCATTTCACTGTAAGGTTGTATTCGGCGCACGTGACAAATACACTTTGATTTGATTTGATTTGAGGAGGAGGTTAGAAACAGAGAATATAGAGGGAGGAGGTCAGAAACAGAGAATATAGAGGGAGGAGGTCAGAAACAGAGAATATAGAGGGAGGAGGTTAGAAACAGAGAATATAGAGGGAGGTCAGAAACAGAGAGTATAGAGGGAGGAGGTCAGAAACAGAGAATATAGAGGGAGGAGGTCAGAAACAGAGAATATAGAGGGAGGAGGTTAGAAACAGAGAATATAGAGGGAGGAGGTTAGAAACAGAGAATATAGAGGGAAGAGGTCAGAAACAGAGAATAAAGAGGGAGGAGGTTAGAAACAGAGAATATAGAGGGAGGAGGTCAGAAACAGAGAATATAGAGGGAGGGAGGGAGGGAGGGAGGGAGGGAGGGAGGTCTCTGTCTGTTTCTCGCCCTCTATCTTTTTATGTCTCTCTATTCTCTCAGTGAGCAGACAGAACACTCAGAGAGCAGACAGAACACTCTGAGAGCAGACAGAACACTCAGAGAGCAGACAGATCACTCTGAGAGCAGACAGAAGACTCTGAGAGCAGACAGAACACTCAGAGAGCAGACAGAACACTCAGAGTGCAGACAGAACACCCAGAGAGCAGACAGAACACTTAGAGAACAGACAGATCACTCAGAGTGCAGACAGACCACTCAGAGAGCAAACAGAGCACTCTTAGAGCAGACAGATCACTCAGAGTGCAGACAGAACACTCAGAGAGCAGACAGAACACTTAGAGAGGAGACAGATCATTCAGAGTGCAGACAGATCACTCAGAGAGCAAACAGAGCACTCAGAGAGCAGACAGAACACTTAGAGAGGAGACAGATCATTCAGAGTGCAGACAGATCACTTAGAGAGCAAACAGAGCACTCAGAGAGCAGACAGAACACTTAGAGAGGAGACAGATCATTCAGAGTGCAGACAGATCACTCAGAGAGCAAACAGAGCACTCAGAGAGCAGACAGATCACTCAGAGTGCAGACAGAACACTCAGAGAGCAGACAGAACACTTAGAGAGGAGACAGATCATTCAGAGTGCAGACAGATCACTCAGAGAGCAGACAGAACATTACATTTTCAGGATGTGGCCCAAACCCCTGCAGCTGCTGAAGATGGAGCATACAGAATGGACACACTGATAATCTGTCTATGGCCCTGTCCTATGTTATCTACCCCCCCTGCGGTGTAGCTATCCAGGAATATCCATCCATTTCAACTATTGTAACAACTCACGAGCAGCCTGGTATACAACAGTGGAAGTAGCCAGAGGTGCAGCCCATCGTTTGTAAACATTGGAGTTGAGCAGGACCTTATGTGACCCTCTCAGTGTATCAGGCCATGCTATGCCACCCTAACCCTATCCTGACCCTAAACCTAAACCTAACCCTAGCTCCTAACCCTGACCCTAAACCTAACCCTAGCTCCTAACCCTGACCCTAAACCTAACCCTAGCTCCTAACCCTGACCCTAAACCTAACCCTAGCTCCTAACCCTGACCCTAAACCTAACCCTAGCTCCTAACCCTGACCCTAAACATAACCCTAGCTCCTAACCCTGACCCTAAACATAACCCTAGCTCCTAACCCTGACCCTAAACCTAACCCTAGCTCCTAACCCTGACCCTAAACCTAACCCTAGCTCCTAACCCTGACCCTAAACATAACCCTAGCTCCTAACCCTGACCCTAAACCTAACCCTAGCACCTAACCCTGACCCTAAACATAACCCTAGCTCCTAACCCTGACCCTAAACATAACCCTAGCACCTAACCCTGACCCTAAACATAACCCTAGCTCCTAACCCTGACCCTAAACCTAACCCTAGCTCCTAACCCTGACCCTAAACATAACCCTAGCTCCTAACCCTGACCCTAAACCTAACCCTAGCTCCTAACCCTGACCCTAAACCTAACCCTAGCACCTAACCCTGACCCTAAACATAACCCTAGCTCCTAACCCTGACCCTAAACCTAACCCTAGCTCCTAACCCTGACCCTAAACCTAACCCTAGCACCTAACCCTGACCCTAAACATAACCCTAGCTCCTAACCCTGACCCTAAACATAACCCTAGCACCTAACCCTGACCCTAAACGTAACTCTAGCTCCTAACCCTGACCCTAAAACTAACCCTAGCTCCTAACCCTAACCCTAAACATAACCCTAGCTCCTAACCCTGACCCTAAACCTAACCCTAGCTCCTAACCCTGACCCTAAACATAACCCTAGCTCCTAACCCTGACCCTAAACCTAACCCTAGCACCTAACCCTGACCCTAAACATAACCCTAGCACTTAACCCTGACCCTAAACCTAACCCTAGCACCTAACCCTGACCCTAAACATAACCCTAGCTCCTAACCCTGACCCTAAACATAACCCTAGCACCTAACCCTGACCCTAAACATAACCCTAGCTCCTAACCCTGACCCTAAACCTAACCCTAGCTCCTAACCCTGACCCTAAACATAACCCTAGCTCCTAACCCTGACCCTAAACCTAACCCTAGCTCCTAACCCTGACCCTAAACCTAACCCTAGCACCTAACCCTGACCCTAAACATAACCCTAGCTCCTAACCCTGACCCTAAACATAACCCTAGCACCTAACCCTGACCCTAAACGTAACTCTAGCTCCTAACCCTGACCCTAAAACTAACCCTAGCTCCTAACCCTGACCCTAAACATAACCCTAGCTCCTAACCCTGACCCTAAACCTAACCCTAGCTCCTAACCCTGACCCTAAACATAAACCTAGCTCCTAACCCTGACCCTAAACCTAACCCTAGCACCTAACCCTGACCCTAAACATAACCCTAGCACTTAACCCTGACCCTAAAACTAACACTGGCTCCTAACCCTAAACCTACTTCTAACCCTAATGCTAATTCTAACATTAACCCTAAACCCCCTAGAAACAGCATAAGACCTTGTGGGGACTAACAAAATGTCCCCAGTTGGTCAAATTTTGGTTTACTTACCATAGTTAAACAAGTCCACACTAATGCGGGCGCACACACAGACAGACAAACACAACTCCCTGACTCAAACTTGCTAACTCACGCACACACACAGACAGACACACACAGACATACACACACACACAGCTTCTGACTCAACTCATACACATCCAGAACAAGAAGCCCCTCTGCCTCACCAGAAGCCACCAGCAGAAACACTGATGAAGCCCCTTGTCCTGCCTGAGCCCCAAGCCGGAGATTAGGGGATGAAGAAGAAAGGACAAAAAAGAAAGTCAAAAAGAGAGAGAATAAGAAGGAATGTTGCTTTCTCGTCAGTCGTAAGGGTATTTGTGTTCACATCTTTTTGTACTCTTATTTGGTGCTAGAGACAGAGAGAGAGAGAGAGGGGGGGGGGATAGGCAGAGAGAACAAAAAAGAAAGAAAGACAGAAAGACAGAAAGAAAGAGAGAGAGCGCGAGAGAGATGGAGAGAGAGAGAGAGAGAGAGAGAGAGAGAGAGTGAGAGAGAGAGAGAGAGAGAGAGAGAGTGAGAAAGAGAGAGAGAGAGAGAAGGAGAGAGGGAGAGAGAGGGAGAGGGAGAGAGAGAGAGAGAGAGAGGGAGAGAGAGAGAGAGAGAGAGAGATGGAGAGAGAGAGACAGAGACAGAGACAGAGACAGAGACAGGGAGAGAGGGAGAGAGAGAGAGAGAGAGAGAGAGAGAGAGAGAGAGAAGTATAGGCATGCCTGCTCACCGTCTATATCTCTCTCCCTCATCAGCCCTTTCAGTCATCTGGCCAGGAGAAGACAGGATGCCAGTGAACCGGGACAGCAGCTGCCTCTTCAAACAGAGGTACCCACCCCATGCTGTTCCTCGCTACCACACGCCACCCGCTACCCACCTACCTATCCACATACCCACCTACCCACCTACCTACCTACCTACCTACCATGGAGGCTCCTCAGAGGACGACGGGGAGGACCATCTTACCATCTTAAAAATGTAAAATAGTGAAACATTTTTTTAAAAAAATCATTTTTAGCTAAAACTATACAAAATATATTCACGAGTGGTTAAGGGCGCTGTACTGCAGCGCCAGCTGTGCCATCAGAGACTCTGGGTTCGTGCCCAGGCTGTTGTAACCGGCTGCGACCGGGAGGTCCGTGGGGCAACGCACAATTGGCCAAGCGTCGTCCGGGTTAGGGAGGGCTTTGCCGGTAGGGATATCCTTGTCTCATCCCGCACCAGCGACTCCTGTGGCGGGCCGGCTAACCAAGGTTGCCAGGTGCACGGTGTTTCCTCCGACACATTGGTGCGGCTGGCTTCCGGGTTGGATGCGCGCTGTGTTAAGAAGCAGTGCGGCTTGGTTGGGTTGTGTATCGGAGGACGCATGACTTTCAACCTTCGTCTACAATACTCTCAACAACACACTCACCATGGTGTAGCCGAAGCTATTTTCCATCCTCCTCTGGCTACATTGACTTCAATACAAAACCTAGGAGGCTCATAGGCCTTACCCGCTTCAATAGACCTACATGGTAATTAGGACCACTTCCAGAGGACGTCCTCCAACCAATCAAAGCTTTTGCAATATAAACTGACATGTTGTCCATCCAATCATAGGATAAGGATTAGGATTAGTTGGGGTTGTGCCACAGAGCACTATTGGGGTTCTATATGTAGAGAAGCTTGGTGAGTCTTGGATAGAGACTGAGAGTGATAGTTGAGCAATTTTAGGATATTATTCTATTCAAATGTGTTTATTCAAACTACAGGAAACGGAGGAGGTTTCTTAGTTTTAGAACTTTATTTTTGTGCCGAGTTACGGCAATTTATTTCAAAACGTCCTCTCACTGTCACCTGCGTTTATTTCCAGCAAACTTAACATGCGTAAGAATTTGTATGAACATAACAAGACTCAACAACTGAGACATAAACTGGACAAGTTCCCAGACATTTGTGGGGGGAATGGTCCTAGCCCTCACCCTCCGATCCAACAGGTTCCAGACGTGCTCAGTTGGATTGAGATCCGGGCTCTTCGCTGGCCATGGCAGAACACTGACATTCCTGTCTTGCAGGAAATCCCACACAGAACGAGCAGTATGGCTGGTGGCATTGTCATGCTGGAGGGTCATGTTAGGATGAGCCTGCAGGAAGGGTACCACATGAAGGAGGAGGATGTCTTCTCTGTAACGCACAGCGTTGAGATTGCCTGCAATGACAACAAGCTCAGTCCGATGATGCTGTGACACACCGCCCCAGACCATGACGGACCCTCCACCTCTAAATCGATCCCGCTCCAGAGTACAGGCCTCAGTGTAAGGCTCATTCCTTCGACGATAAACACGAATCCGACCATCACCCCTGGTGAGACAAAACCACACCTCGTCAGCGAAGATAACTTTTTGCCAATCCTGTCTGGGTCCAGCGATGGTGGGTTTGTGCCCATAGGCGAGGTTGTTGCCGGTGATGTTTGGTGAGGACCTGCCTTACAACAGGCCTACAAGCCCTCTCTCAGCCTATTGCGGACAGTCTGAGCACTGATGGAGGGATTGTGCATTCCTGGTGTAACTCGGGCAGATGATGTTGCCATCCTGTACCTGTCCCGCAGGTGTGATGTGATGTTCGGATGTACCGATCCTGTGTTGTTACACGTGGTCTGTCACTGCGAGGACGATCAGCTGTCCATCCTGTCTCCCTGTAGCGCTGTCCTAGGTGTCTCACAGTATGGACATTGCAATTTATTGCCCTGGCCACATCTGCAGTCCTCATGCCTCCTTGCAGCATGCCTAAGGCACATTCACGCAGATGAGCAGGGACCCTGGGCATCTTTCTTTTGGTGTTTTTCAGAGTCAGTAGAAAGGCCTCTTTTTGTGTCCTAAGTTATCATAACTGTGTCACGGCCGTTAAAAGAACTGTACCAAGGTGCGCGTACATTTTCTTTTTTATTCGAAATGACGCCGACAAAACAATAAACAATACAAAACAACCCGTGAAGCTTAAGGCTATGTGCCATCAAACAAAGTTAACATCCCACAAACACAGGTGGGAAAAAGGGTACCTAAGTATGGTTCCCAATCAGAGACAACGAAAGACAGCTGTCCCTGATTGATAACCATACCCGGCCAAAACATGGAGACAGAAAATCCTAGAAACACAAAACATAGAATGCCCACCCCAACTCATGCCCTGACCAAACCAAAATAGAGACATGAAAAGGATCTCTAAGGTCAGGGCGTGACAAACTGTGACCTTAATTGCCTACCATCTGTAAGCTGTTAGTGTTTTAACGACCGTTCCACAGGTGCATGTTCATTAAATGTTTATGGTTAATTGAACAAGCATGGGAAACAGCAGCATTTTCACTTTTGGATGAATAGCGTGCCCAGAGTGAACTGCCTCCTACTCTGTCCCAGATGCTAATATATGCATATTATTAGTAGTATTGGATAGAAATCACCGTGAAGTTTCTAAAACTGTTTGAATGATGTCTGTGAGTATAACATAACTCATATGGCAGGCGAAAACCTGAGAAAAATCCAACCAGGAAGTGGGACATCTGAGGTTTATAGTTTTCAAAGCTTAGCCTACCGAATACACATTGAGATATGGATAAAGTTGCACTTCATACGGCTTCCACTAGATGTCAACCATCTTTAGAAACTTGAATGAGGATTCTACTATAAAGGAGGGGCTCATGAGACCTCTTGAGTCAGTGGTCTGACAGAGTGCCTTGGTCTCAAAACGCTCGCTCCCGACAGAGTTACCTCTCATTCCAGTGCTTTTCTTCAGACAATGGAATTCTGCGGTTGGAACATTATTGATGTTTTATGTTAAAAACATCCTAAAGATAGATTCCAGACATCGTTTGGCTTGTTTCTACGACCTGTAACGGAACTTTTTGAGTTTTTGTTTGTTTAGACGAAATGCTTGCGCCTCATGAAGATGGATTACTGGGCTGAACACGCTAACAACAAGTGGATATTTGGACATAAATGACGGACTTTATGGAACTTTACGGAACAAATCAGTCATTTATTGTCGAACTGAGATTCCTGGGAGTGCTTTCTGATGAAGATCATCAAAGGTAAGTGAATATTTATGGTGTTGTTTCTAACTTCTGTTGACTCCAAAATGGCGGATATTCCTCTGGCTGTTTTGGGTTCTGAGCGCCGTTCTCAGATTATGCTTTTTCCGTAAAGTTTTTTTAAATCTGACACAGCAGTTGCATTAAACCCTTTACAATGAAGATCTGTGAAGTTATTTGGATTTTTATGAATTATCTTTGAAAGACAGGGTCCTGAAAAAGGGACATATCTTTTTTTTTATGGGTTTAGATAGCTATCTTCCAGAGTGCAGTTTTCTCCGCCAGAACAGCTAGCTGATGCTAAGAACAATGTAGTGGATTTTTTGTTGAAGAACCCCTTTCATTGCCCATATCAGATTCAAGCTTCTGGGAAAAAGCTGCATTGATCATGTAATGGACGAAAGTCTGCGTATTCAAACAGAAAGTAAGAAGAAACAGGCATACTACATTTTTTGACATGTAAGAGTTGGCTTTTAGGGGGCACATTGTAAATAATGGCTCGTTGCGGGATGAAGCAAGGGGGCACGATGAGAGGGAAAGTTCCGCTAACAAGGGCAACTACAAGGAGCTTGCAGGGGTAAGAGCACTTTATGATGCTTTACTTGCTGAGCATATGGAAGATTCTACTGTCTTCTCTGGGATGTCGAAATCAATTCAGAATGATTTGATGGTTTCCATCACATCATCCGTTAAAAGTGAGATTAAAAAGATATGTTCGCCCACGCTCAAGTAGGCTTTCCACTTTTCTCCAGTATTTATTCATCTCTCCGGACAGACACAGGCAAAAACTCTTTATATACACTACCATTCAAAAGATTGGGGTCACTTAGAAATGTTCTTGTTTTTGAAAGAAAAGCACAGTTTTTGTTCATTAAAATAAAATCAAACTGATCAGAAATACAGTGTAGACATTGTTAATGTTGTAAATTACTATTGCAACTGGAAATGGCAGATTTTTAATGGAACATCTACATAGGCGCACGGAGGCCCATTATCAGCAGCCATGACACTCCTGTGTTCCAGTGGCACGTTGTGTTAGCTAATCCAAGTTTATTATTTTAAAAGGCTAATTGATCATTGGGAAACCCTTTTGCAGTTATGTTAGCACAGCTGAAAACTGTTGTTCTGCTTAAAGAAGCAATAAAACTTGCCTTCTTTAGGCTAGTTGAGTATCTGGAGCATCAGCATTTGTGGGTTCGATTACAGGCTTAAAATGTCCAGAAACAAAGACCTTGCTTCTGAAACTCATCAATCTATTCTTGTTCTGAAAAATGAAGGCTATTCCATGTGAGAAATTGCCAAGAAACTGAAGATCTCGTACAACGCTGTGTACTACTCCTGTTACGTTCCCCAGTTTCTGTGTTGTAGTTTGTGTATTTGTGTGTGTGTTTCAGGAGATGGCTTCCTGAAATCCCCCAGGCAGCTGATTGGTCGACTCCACGGCTAATTGGAGCTGACCCCGCCCCCTCGTCAAGTTACAGCTGTATCCCATTAGACTCCTTCTCCAGTTATAAAAGCCAGTATTCTGTTGTTCAGGAGGGAGAGGAGAGAGGGGGGGGATTGCTGAGAGAGGGGGGGGATTGCTGAGAAAGGGGGGGGATTGCTGAGAAAGGGGGGGGATTGCTGAGAGAGGGGGGGGATTGCTGAGAGAGGGGGGGGATTGCTGAGAGAGGGGGGGATTGCTGAGAGAGGGGGGGGATTGCTGAGAGAGGGGGGGGATTGCTGAGAGAGGGGGGATTGCTGAGAGAGGAGGCTGATGGCTGATGGTTATAGCATATGTTGGTTGTTTCTCAGGCAGTTGTTATGTACTATGTTAGTTGAAGATGGGAGCAGCTTTGGTATGTTCTGTGTGAGTTTGTTGCTCAGTCAGAGCCTATTTGATGTCCTGTGTTTCTCAGTGTGTTTGTGGAATTGTTAATAATATTATGTTTCATTTGTTCCCAGGGGGAAGGGGAAGGCACCTAGGGAGTGCTTAGGCAAGAGGCCCGCGGGCATACATAACCCGTAGTATATTCATTGTCTATACACACTAGGTAAGACCTGGGTGGACCACCCCCTGTATTTTGGTTAGGGTACCAGGTGGTGCAAATTAGGTAAGTAGTGGGTAGGTAGGAGAGGGGGCTTTGAAATGTACTTTCTTTGCTTTGGTTCTGTCCAGACCCTTTTCCCCATATGTGTGACGGAATAAATTCCTTATAAACGGTACCACACTCTGCCTTTGTCATCCTTACTCGCACCTACAGTCCCATATCGCTTTCCCTTCACGGGGAGTTGAGTTGTAGCAGGGTCTTGCGTTCCCTC